>NC_056729.1:937944075-938054075 GCF_019279795.1 Protopterus annectens
GGGTGTTACTGGGCATGTGCAGGGATGAGGAAGTGGAAGAAAAAACACTCCTTGACAACAGTATGACACTGCCTCAGGATTCTTGATCTCCTCACCATTCCTGGACATGGGTCAGGTTTAGACTAGTAGAGGCTAAATTGGGTCTGGCAGACCTAGTCAACAAGGAGAAAAAGTTGGAGAAGTTTATAGCCATGGGGATCCAAAAAAATGCACTACAAAAGTTTAAATTGTTGTCTCTGTTTTGTCTGCAGATCTTTAGTGATTGGGTTGCTTTCTGTGATTTGACTATTTTATAACTGTAATTTATGTCCCACAATGCTGCATTTATTGACATTAAAGATGAAGTCATTACTACTGCATCAGATGTGTGTTTTTTTGGACTAATGTGAAATACTTTGGTATCTTTGGTTGAAAAAAGTATGTCACCTATCAGTTTTTTGGTACAGAGTAATAGAGCCCCGTGATAACCCACATGACCTGGGCTCACATAGTTGTCTAGGTGCTGGAGGAACTGAGTGGGGGGATAGGAGTGAGGCAGCCAAATCCTACTTGGCCATCCTGGGAGGATAGATAGAAACAGTGTGGTCTTGCATAACACAGTAGAAGGCATTTCCTCAAGGAAGTCAGGGTATGGGACTTTTTCAAGAACTGAGAATGCAGTCTTTTCCAATCCACATATAGTGCTGTAGTCAAGAATTACTGCATGGGGGGTGGCAAGGCCAAGATGCAGGCTAGTTAGCAGCACTTTTCTTGAGCTTTGACAGTCTTTATATTTACTGATAGGAAAAATTGAAAACCAGGACTAATTTCTTCACAAAAATTACAGGATAAAATATTTAAAGGTCACCAGTTTGTTTTATCGAAAAAAAGAAATGCTGGTATTTAACAAAATTGCTGTCAAAAACTTCAACAGAAAGACTACTGATACTGTCAGAAAATGAGCAACTCAAAATACAACTTTCAAGACCAGTCTTCAAAGAAGGACCTGCAAACCTTATTAATCATCATGTCTGAACTAACAAAAAAAAATAACAAAATGGACAGTAAACTGGATTTGTATAAAGAAGAAACCTCCAGACAAGTAGAGGTTTTAAAAGAAATGATGCAGCAACAAAAGGCCCAAATAACTGGGATGGAAAACTCATTAAATGACCTGGATGGGAGATTAACACAAGAACTACAAGTGGAATTTCTTTTGAAGCAAAATACATCTTTAATAAATAAAGTGGATGATCTCGAGAACAGATCCAGGAGGAATAATCTTCAGATTTATGGTTTACATGAAAATGTGGAGGCTCAAAACATGACCAATTTCCTCACAACCTGGCTTCCCAAAGCTTTAAATCTGCAAGAAACCCTTTCATATGTAATTAAAAGGGCACATCAGTATTTGACTAAATCAACCATGTACAACAATGACAAAACCAAACCAAGATCTGTCATAGTTTGTTTTTTCTCTTCACAGGACAAAAAACTGGTTGTGAAGTCAGCATGGACCAATTCCCCAATTAAATATGGCAACAACATTATTAGGTTTGATAATGACTACTCTTCTACAGTGGCAGCAAAAAGGAAGGAATGTTTAGCACTAATTAAGAAATTTAAACAACAATTAAAAGTTCATTTTTTTATTTCCAGCCAGACTTCCCATTTTTTCCTGGAAGGCACCAGAACCTTTGAAACCCTGGATACTGCAGTTTATTTTCTTTCTAAAAACAACTTCCTGGATCAAACAGAAGAAATGGATTGTTTGGGACCTAGCCTCAAATGTCAAGCTGAGAAAAATAACTGGCAGACAACAGGAAAGAAAAGTAAAAAAAAAAATGAAGGACAAATGACTTTCATTATTTACTTGTTAAAATAAAATGTTTTTGCATTTTTAAGCACCTGCAGTTTATGGATAGGGGAACATAGATATTCAGCACTCTACACCATCAGGAAAAGGTAACTCATATTAATTTATCTTTATTACTTTGAATTTATAACCAACATTAATATTTAAATCAAATAGACAATACAGTCGTAAGTATAGGAACTGTTATTCCTGTTAACGATGCTTATGGGTTACCTAATATACACTAAGAAATTGAATGACAACTGGTGATAGCTGTGTTTTGGTTGTGCTGGAGATTATACTAATAGTGCCATTTGAATGTTGGCTGCATTGACTCTCTACTTACATTTATAGTTGATAGCCTTGGTTCTCTTCTAACAAAACTTTAATAATGTGTTTAATATAGATAAATAATTAGTTTTTAGAGTACATGATTTACACACAAAATGTTTTGTTTTAAGATGTATAGTAACTCATTTATACAGTATTTATGACCGTTTTCTTAAAGTTTTTTAAAAACAAAATCTGTGGTAATACATTTCAATCAGTAAAAATTAAATGAAAACTCCAGCCAAGCTAGAACTTCCACTGAGTGACCTCTCAAACCTCTTGTATCAGAGGCACATGGGATATATGCAAATGACCCTTATGAACATCAGGTGTTTCAGCTATATGGCAATTCTGAATGCCCATGACTTTTTCTTTTTAAGTAATTTTAATGGATAATTTCAGGCCAATAAAGCCAAACCCCACTAGCTGTGGATATGCATATGTTGGCCTTGTTATGATCTCATCAGCACAGCAGAGTGTTTGACTAAGCATAAGAAACACAAGACTGTTATACTCAGCTGATGTCCATTACCATTAGGGTGACTGCAAAATATCCTAACAAACTAAAACAAAGAGTGAGTAAAAATGAACTCGAGTTACACACACAGAATCAAAAGAACCAGACTTGTATTCTCTAGTTTCCCGCCGGAATCGCATGCTGATTACATTGTTTTTTTGTTGTAGAATTCTTCGCCTAGTTTCATGAAGCAGTTCTGAAGCCTGGGTTTTCCCATAGTCAAATAGAGATGTTGTTGTCTTTCGGCTTTTCCCAGTTAGCGGTCGCCACAGCAGAACTACTAAAATTAAAGTAAAAGCAGCATGGTGATGTCACTGCTTTACATCACTCAGATATAGTTGTTTTATCATTCTAAGCTCTGAAAGTGACACACTATTTCAGTCTAAGTGTATTAATAGTTTACCACAGATTATAATTTAATGATTTAATAAAACATACACTAAAAATAAAAATAAAAAACAGTTTTGCTTTACAGATTTCATGTTAAGTCTACACATTTACTGATTAAATTATCTACTTTTTCATTACAAACAATTGATTTGAAAATTTTCTGTCACAAATACTCTGATAAGAGGAGGCAATTTCATTTTGTAGTCCACATATCTATTCCACACTGACATTTATCTACAAACCATAACAGAAGTCATGTATAAGGAAAAGTTGCTGATTACAGTTTCTGTATTTGCTGATGTTTCTTTTTAGTCTATGAAGGATGATGTAAGTTACAGTTTTGTGGTTCTTTTACACTGATCGAGCAGTCATGGCATTAGATAAAGGCAATACATCTAAGGCTACAACTGTCTTAAAAGGGTAACTTTAAACATTAAAATAAGATCACATACACACAAAACTTTTACAACAGTTTGTGTGATAAAGATTGTTACTTTTTTTTTCAAATAGTAATTTTATTGTTTTTCAAAACAGACATGACCTAAAACATACAGTTGTATTACTTAAGTAAATGTTTATCAGCCTAACTCAAAATAGGAAACATGCCCAATACCTTAGTGTTGTCTATGTCAGTTCAATTATGCTGACTGCATTGTCATCTGACTTTTTAATTCAATGTGGATTGTTAGTGTGTTAAATACTATTTTATATATAAACCAAATATTTCTATTTATAGGGTTGTTTTAAGCTTACATAAGTTACACTTCACCTTTTCAGGACTTTTAAAATGTATATAATTACATACATATGATAGTGCTACAAGTTGTATAATAACTTTTAAATAATCTACCCTAAGTAAACTATCCGAACATAAGTTATACAAGCTAACTAACATATAGGTTTTCATCTTATTTTTGTGTTGCTTACACTTAGAAAAGAAAAAAGAGAAGGTTTTGACATAAGAAAGAATGTTGAAAGATTTGCTTATAGTAAACTTGCATTATAAAATTCATAAGTGCAGCAGTATAGCCTATATTTAAGCATAACTGTAAGACAATTTCTCTGGTTAATGATGATTCATATCAACCTGTATGATTTCTTGATATGTTATTGGGATTGTTAATTGTCAACCTTAGTAGACTGAATTTAGAATATATCAGACTACTGGTTAATAACCATAAGTTTACTATTATAATTATCCTATAGAACGATAACGTACTTTTTGACTAACAAGTAATGACTTGTCAGGCTCACAGTATAGTGCCTGCAATAGGGAGAGGGACACTTTGATGCTTTTTACATCTTAAGTGTAGGGGTTATAATAACCCCATGGATAGATAGGGGTTCATTGTTCAGGTTTTGATACTACAATGTTTCTTATGTTTTTTTTTTTTTTTTTTACTTGCCTAAGTATATTAGTCAAACTAAAAGGAAACTAAATTTTTTTTTATTCACAGCTGGACACAAATAAGAACTTTTATAAATTATTCTGCCTAATGGAATAAAAGTTTAATTAAATCTACATATAGCAGTATTTAAATATGAAGGTGATCTCAATTAATGTTAATGAGTTGAATAATAAATGTAAGAAAATACTTTTATTTAAATATATTAAAACTATAAGCCCACAACTGATATTCCTGCAAGAGACACATTTATTAACTGAAGACCTTAATCTACTCAGCTTCAGTGGTTATACAGTATTAACAAGTTCAACAAATAAGAAAAAAAACAAGAGGGGTAATGATTTTATGGAAAAATTCTGTCATTATGTCAAAAATAATAAGCTCATATCAAGATAAATGTGGGATGCTTTGTATATCAACCATCTCAATAAATGATAAACTGTATACTTTTATTAACATTTATTGGATACCTGGCTTGAGCGCAAGTATAGTTAACAGTTAGAAGAAGTAGTCCAGCACTCCAAAGGGAACTTGATAATAGCTGGGGATTTCAATTGTATACTAGATGATAAAGACACTGACTCTATAAATACCAGAAGGAAAACTGCAACATCAAAAACACTAGCAGAATTTGAACTATATAATCTTAAAGATGTTAATGAATATGCAAACAAAGATTCTCTGCATTATACGTTTGTTTTCACATAGGTGTAACACGCACTCAAGAATAAATAGAGTATATATATATATATATATATATATATATATATATATATATATATTTATCTCAATCAAAGGAAATAACCATCTTTCTTAGCAATGTTAAAGTAATGTCTTGTCTATTAACAGACCACAATGCAATTACTTTTGAAGGGCGGCCGTAGTGGTACAGTGGTTAGCATTGCTGCCTTGCAGCAAGAGGTTCTCTGGTTCAATCCTCGGCTGGGGTGCCTTCTGTGCGGAGTCTGCATGTCCTCCCTGTGGTCATGTGGGTTTCCTCCGGGTGCTCCGGTTTCCTCCCACATCCCAAAGACATGCTGTAGGTGGATTGGACACTCCAAATTGGCCCTAGGCATGAGTGAGTGCGAGTGTGTGCATTCTGTGGAAGGTTGGGCACTGGGCTGGCAACTTGACACTGTAAAACTCTACTGCCAGTCATGAGCAGACAGGCGATCCATTGTGGGGACCCCTAACTGGGAAAAGCCAGAAGAAGAATAATGCAATTGCTTTTGAAGTAGAAGTTCATAACAAACAAAAGGTGACAATCACTAGAATACCATCCTGTATAATGAATCTAAAAGAGTTTAAAGAATTTTATATAAAAGAATAGCAACAATTTCTTGAATTAAACCTAAATGAAGACACATCGGAAATCTGTGTATGGGATGCATTAAAAGCATACGTATATGGAAGAACATTAACTTGGTTCAAAAATAAAAGGAAGCAATGAGACAAGCAATTAACTGAACTTCAAAAGGAAGTAGATATTATTAAACTTAATATACAAAAAGGACATAGTCAATTAACTAATGATTTAGCAATGAAAAATAAAGAATATACTGAAATATTACATAAAATAATGATATAATTAGAAAAAAATCAAACCTATTTCTTATTCAATGAATCCGAAGAATCCAAGGAAATAGCAAATAGAACTATCAAATAAAATAATTATATAATTCAAACATTAATGAGAAAGTCTCAGACTTTAACAGCATGCTAGAAACATTTCAGTCACACTTTCAAAAAATTAATACTAGCAACATAGAGATGAAAGTTCATAGGTTGGTACTAGGCTATCGGCCCTAGGGCCTATACAAGCCTTGCCATAACAATTCCCTGGATATTTCTTCCCACAGTATTTACTTCCCTGGACCCCTGTCTAGCAGGGCGACTGTTGTGATCCCGGGGTGAATTTCCTATGTCCCATCCAATCGTCAAGGTTCCTTTTGAAGAGGGCCAAGGAGGCGCTCTGCTTGACATGTATGGGCAGTCTATTCCAGAGTATGGGGAGTCTCTGAGTCAGGAACCTATCCCTCCAGCATGTTTTCTTCATTGTGATGACAAGGTTTAGATCCCTGGAGCATGTGGCTCTGTGAGATTGGGATTTCTTTAAGTGGATCATGTCCAACAGCTCAGGGTTTGATATGGCCTTGTATGTTAAGCAGAGATCACCTCTGAGTAGACGATATGCCACAGAGGATAGCTGGAGTTTTTTTTGACGGTCAGCATAGGGCATCTGCTTTAGGCCTGTGATTCTTTTAGTGAGGTATTTCTGTGGCCTTTCCAGCTGTTGCAGATGTCTTGTGACGTACATACCAAATGGGGCATTGTACTCTATAATCGGTCTAATGAGGGATGAGTACAGTGGGACAATGGCCTCCTTTTTTCTGGATGAAAAGCCCTTAGTGATGAGGTGTGCCACATAGAAGGATTTCCTGACTGTTGTGGCGATGTGGTTATCGAAGGTGAGACTACTGTCCACCTGTGTCCCTAAGTCTCTCATCACACTTTCAATGTTTAGTGTACTGCCACCTATGTGGTAATTCATGTGTACATGTTTTTTCCCAAAGGGGATAACTATACAATGTTAGGTTGTCTATCTTGCCTTCGTTCTTGCTGTTTGGGATCGGAGTCGATCCTCGGCTCTGACTCGGCCATCTTCTATAGCTCGAGAGCTGTTTACTGGCTCAAGGCTACCCCTTATCCCATGATGCCTAATGCTAGCTACCCAGATCTCGTTTGCCGCTTCAGCTGCGAGGTGTCATTTTTCTGGTTCAGGCTTGTATAAAGTTTCTTTATAGAACTTCTTTACTAGAAATAGTCTTTTTCCTAGGGATTTTTGTTAGTTGTTAGTCATATATTTGTTGTATTGGTAAGTGTGAATTTGTAGATTTCTTCCCATCCCTTTAGAACTCATTTAATTTAGAGAGTTCTCCCCTCCCCTCCTTTGTTCTCCTTATTCCTGTCAGGTTAGCCGTTTAAGTTAGAGGCTTTCCTTATCTTCTTTATAGGCTAGTCATTTGAGTTAGAGGCTTTCCTATTTAAAAAAAAAAAAAAAAAACTTTAGCTTTAGTTTGTATTGTACTGTGTTTTTCTCCTTAATTTAATTTTGTTTGGTAGCTATTGTTGTATTTTTCTGTTACAGGATGTCCAAAGAATCTGGGTTCAAGAAGTGTGACTCATGCTGTCAGAAAATGTCACTGACAGATGGGCACACTTCTTGCGTCTGTTGTTTAGGCACTGTGCACCTGCAGGACTCTTGTTCTATCTGCCATGCATTTAGTCCAAGAGTTCTGCAGAAGTGTAAGAATAAGCTTATTCTTAGGGGCCTTTTAAAGCCCCAGGATTCACTGGCCAAGACTCAGCCTGTGAAATCCCCTAAATCTACCAAATCGTCGGCTCCAAGTTTGGAGCTGTCTTTGGTTCAGTCTTTACTTGCTACTTCGGTTCCGGCTGGAACCGATAAGACTATCTCCCCGTCAGCTCCATCAGAAGCTTCGGAGCCTTCGTGGAGCCATAAGAGGCTGAGGTCCCCTTCTCTGGAATCAATACATTCAGCTCCTCGGTCTCCCCTCCTGCAAAGCGAGCGCAGTCACAGATCTTCTAAATCCTCTAGATCCTCTAGGCTCTCGGATCACGATGTGGAGAGAGTGGTTAGTAGGTTGTTAAAGTCGCAGGCACATGCCAAAATTTTGTCCATCCCTCCTCAACAGGTGTCGGCTCCATCCACTTCTATCAATGTTCCTACGCCGACTCCATTGAGCTCGGAGCCAGAGTTCGTTGTTGTTCAAGTAGTGGAACCGTCGGCACCGATAACTTTATCTCCTTCAGTTTCATCGTCGGCTCAGATTCCCTCGATGGTGCTGTCCGTTGAGGGATCTGGGTGCCGCGGCTCTTTCGGCTGCGAGGGGGCGAGTGGCATCGGATCTTTGTCCGACCCCATTCTCCCTCTTGGAGCTTCGGCGCAAGTGAGCTTGGCTCCTACATTGGCCTCGGAGCCATCTCCCTCGGTGCGGAGAAGGATTCTGATTTCCTCAGAACCGGAGCCTTCTCTGCATCATGGCAGGGACACCTTCGATGTCATGAGGAGTGTGCTGGCCACTGAGTCAGCTCCACTATCAGTCCCACCGGCTCCGTCCCCTGTAGTGCCTGTGCCAATCTCTGCTCCTCCTCCAGACCCCAAGCATGGGGAACTGGCGCTCCAGGGCACCCCATTGAGTGTTTCCTCTTCTTCCGAGGCCTCCCCTGAACATTCAGAGGAGCCCCCTTGTAAGAAGAAGTGCAAGAGGAAGCACATTGACTCCCCTGAGTCTATCACTTCGGATATAGACTTAGATGATTCGGAAGGGTCCCCGAGATCCCCCTCTGAAGATGTTTCCTTTTCGGACATCCTCGAAATGCTTAAGCAGAGGGGGAACTGGAATCCCCTAGCCCCTACTGAGGATGAGTCTGTATTCCTGGATGTGCTCAGTTCCCGACCTTCCACCTCCTGGGTTTCTCCGCCTTTCAATCCACTTATGTCCGTGGTGGCTCGAAAGGCTTGGTCAGCCCCGGATACAGTGGAACCAACTCCAAGGAGACCTAGCAAGTTCATCACAGCACCCCATGACAAGCAGTTTCTTACCAAAGGTGTTCCTGTTGATGCCATGGTGGTAGCAGCAGCCACCAAAAAAGAGTTAGCGGAAACCTCTTCGTCTGTCCATCCTCCTAACAAGGAGTCTAGAACCATGGACAGATATAGGAAGCGAATGTTTGCTTTAGCATTTTTTCTATGAGGTCACTGAACTACTTATGCCATTTTACCCGGCTTCAGAGGGATCTCCTTAAAGAGCTCGGAGATACCCTTCAAGATCCATCAGCTGAGGGGGCTCAAGCTAAAGTAGCTTCCCAGCTGGCGACCCTTAATTCTCTAGTCAACTCCTCCATGAGGCTCATCTGTTATGCAGCCGATGGTGCAAGTAGAGCTGCAGGTACGGGCGTGGCCCTTAGGAGACATGCATGGATGTGGCTGTGTAACTTTGCGGAACCCTTTAGAGCATCATTCACCAACACCCCCTTTGATGGTTCCTTTCTTTTTGGACCACAGGTGAAAGACACTTTGACTAGGTGTGAGCAAGAAGGCAAGACTCTCTCTGCCATGGGAGTCCGTTTTTCCATTCCTTCCAGACCATACCCCAAGGGTCAGAAGAGTGGTAAAATGTTCCAAAAATCCCAGGGAGCCTCGCCTGATACACGTAGTTATTTTTCCTCCAGGGGCAGAGGGGGAAATAACAACAATAGACGCCGCCCTCGTGGCAGAGGGGGTCCGCAGAACCAGGGCAACAGAGAAGCCCTTTCAGCATCCCTGAAGGGTTGCCCAGCTGCCCGCCTCTGGAGGGAGTCGGGGGAAGACTTTCACTGTACCCAAAAGCCTGGCTAAATTTAACACAAGACAGATGGGTACGGTCAATTATATCTGGAGGTTATAAAATTCCTTTCTCTCAACCAATTGATACCATTGAGCAAATGCCTTCCAGATGTTCCACCCAATCTGAGGGTCCAAGCAGTCATAGAAGTTTCAAGACTGCTAGAAAAAAAGAGTCATCCAGGAAGTCCTGGCAGACCAACATGGATCCGGAACTTATTCAAGGCTCTTTTTGGTACCAAAAAAGACGGGACTGGAGACCGAATCTGGATCTCAGCAGACTAAACAAGTCTGTTCAAAGAACACAGTTTCAGATATTCACGCTACAGTCCATTCTACCCTTTCTGGGTCAGGACAATTGGATGTGCTCCATAGATCTTCAGGATGCGTACTACCACATCAAAATGGACAGGTGCTCCAGGAGATTCCTTCACTTCCGGCTGGGAGCCAGTCATTACCAGTTCAGAGCTCTGCCCTTTGGTCTCACCACAGCCCCCAGGGTGTTCACCAAATGTATGGTAGTGGTCACGGCTCACCTGAGATGTCGAGGATTCCAGGTGCTTCCATATCTAGACGACTGGCTCCTCACTGCTACTATCAGGCATCAACTTCTTCAAGCCAGGCACTACACAATCACAATCTGCTGCCAGTTAGGCATTACAATAAACTTCGAAAAATCTGCCTTGTTGCCCTGTCAATCTATCACCTATGTAGGTGCAGACATAGACAAAAGGAACATGTCCGCAAAGCTACCGCCAGAAAGGGTGTCTACAATTCGTCAGCAAGTACAAATTCTGATGCAGAGCAAAAGAATCCAAGTCACGTTCGTTCTTCAAACTCTGGGTTCCATGGCAGCAGCCATTCTTGTAATCCCACTGGCCTGCTTTCACATGAGGATCCTTCAGTGGCTTCTGTTCACACAGTGGTCTTTCCAACAGCTGCCCATGTCTCACACGACCATGATCACAGAAGCATGCAAAAGGCACCTTTCCTGGTGGATGGTCTCCCCACTAGTGACTCAGGGCAGACCCCTCATTCAGCCCCCTCCAGTAGCAACAGTGACCACAGACGCCTCCCTGATAGGGTGGGGTGGGCATTATCAGTGCAGGACAGTCCAAGGCACTTGGCAGCCTCAAGAGTACCACCTGCGTATAAACATCCTAGAAATGAGAGCCGTGCTCCTAGCGTTGCAAGCTCTTCAAGACTCTCTCCCTTCTGGGACCATTGCAATTCAAGCAGACAACATGTCAGTGGTGTGGTACATCAACAAGCAGGGAGGAACCAAGTCCTACCCGCTTTGTCGAGAAGCACTCAGACTCTGGCAGTGGGCGATTTCTTCCCAACAATTTCTGATTGCGACGCACATCCCTGGGAGGTCCAACATCATAGCGGACAGGCTCAGCAGAGCTACTCTCATGCCTCATGAGTGGTCTCTGAATCAGGTAGTTGCGGATCTGATCTTCTGCAAATGGGGACAGCCTTGCTGCGATCTTTTTGCCACCCCCTTCAACAGCAAATGCAGCAACTACTTTTCCCTTCTTCTGCTTCCAGGTCACACACCCAGAGACACTCTAGTCCACGATTGGCCTCAGGGACTTCTTTATGCCTTCCCTCCATTTCCCCTGATACCGAAACTCATACAGAAAGCAATATCGTTGGGTTGCAAAATGATCCTCATTGCCCCCTACTGGCCTCGACAGATATGGTTTCTGTTCCTGCACCATTACCTTCTTGATCAGCCCTGTACTCTGGATCCGATTCCAGACCTACTGATTCATCAGTCAGGTGGATTGCATCAATCCCTCCAAACACTCCAGCTCACAGCTTGGTTGCTCCACTTCCAACCTTAGGCAGGCTTCCCAGCATTTCCCCGCCCGTGCGTGAGATTATTGTCTCCTCTCACAAGTCCACAACTAGAAAGACATGCTAGCAAATGGAAACGTTTTTCTTGTTGGGCAGAGGCTAGGAATGTAGATCCTTTTTCAGCCCCAGTCCACGAAATTTTGGAATTCTTAGCACAGCTTTTTCATTCTGGGTCCGCTTCTGCTACAATCAGGGTTCAATTGGCGGCCATTTCTAACTTTCATGTTGGGTTGTCTAATTCAAACATTATGTCTCATAAGCTATGTAAAGCCTTTTTAATAGGGACTACTCTCCTTAGACCTCCAGTGAGAGATCCCCCTCCTCCTTGGAACCTTAATTTGGTACTAACCTCCTTAATTATGCCCCCCTTTGAACCTGCAGCATCCTGCTCCATTAAGTTTCTATCTTGGAAAACACTTTTTCTGGTAGCTATTACTTCAGCCAGATGCGTCTTTGAACTTCAGGCACTATGTATTCGTCCTCCATACTTGGTTTCTCATAAGGACAGGGTTGCTCTGAGGACTAATCCCGCGTTCCTTCCGAAAGTCTGCTCAGAGAACAATTTAAACCAGTCTATAGACCTTCCTGTGTTTTTCCCTAACCACACCAACAAGGCAGAATACAAATTACACCAATTGGACGTTCAAAGACAATTGCGTTTCTACTTGCATAGGACTAAGGATATAAGGAAGTCGGACCAACTATTCCTTTCCTACGCCCTAGGCAAACAGGGTCTCCCAGTTTCCAAAGTGACCTTATCCAGGTGGTTGTCTCACATTATTACTTTCATTTATCAATTTAGAAACAAAGAGTTGCCTGTCAAACCAAAAGGTCATTCTACTAGGGCTTTGGCCACCTATGCAGCCTTTCAATCTAGGTTGCCCATGGATTCTATCTGTGCAGCTGCTATGTGGGCAAATCCTCATACCTTTATTTCTCATTACAAGCTAGATATGGTCTCCAGGAGCAGAGCTGACTTTGGTTCCACTGTTCTGAAAAGTCTGTTCCAATGAGCAGCCCAGGATTGTAGGTGCTAGGGACGCTGTCCCAACCAGCAAGAATGAAGGCGAGATAGACAACTTGACATAAAGAAGTTATATACCTACCATAACGTTCCATGTTAGTTGTCTTCATCTCCCCTTCTTTCTTGCATCCCACCCTCCACCCCCCCCTGTCCTATTGGATCGAGAGGAGTTTTGGTTTCACTGGCTGAATGTTCTGTGGTTTGTTTCCTCTACTGACTGAGAGAGTATGACAGGTTTGCTCAACCTGTTTGTTTGGACAGGTTGATTCTCTGGGTATGTCTGGGGTTAGCTATTACAAACGAGATCTGGGTAGCTAGTGCCAGGCATCATGGGATAAGGGGTAGCTTCGAGCCAGTAAACAGCTCTCGAGCTATAGAAGATGGCCTAGTCAGAGCCGAGGATCAGCTCTGATCCCAACTAGCAAGAAAGAAGGCGGGATGAAGACAACTAACATGGAACGTTATGGTAGGTACATGACTTCTTTTTTCTTAGCATTAAGCTTTAGCCCATGGCTGTGGCACCAAGCACCTGTTTCTGTAAGGCCCTTTTGTAGAACATCCACATCATATAGGGATTCAATAATGGCTCCCAGTTTACAGTCATCTGTGAACTTTGTTAGCCAGAGTCCCTTAGTGTTGACCTGCACTTCAGAAAAGTAGATGCCAAACAAGAGCGGTCCCAGGACTGAACCCTGAGGTACTCCACTTGTCACTTGTCTGGAGATGGATTTGAAGTTGGCTACTTTTCTTCAGACTAATATAAATCTCAAGATACAGGAACAACGGAGAAGATACATTGACAAGCAGATAACAATGTCTGAGTTGCAGAATCAAATTAAAAAACTGAAACCCAATAAAGCACTAGGAAATGACAATACAACACCAGAAATGTGTAAGTCATTGCCCAAAGAAGCTAAACAGGTATCGTTGAAGGTTTTTAACCAGGTTAAACAAGGAATATTAGTTCCACCTTCTTGGAAATACAGTTTAATCTCACCTATTCTGAAATCTGAAAAATATGCCTCAGAATGTTCTTCCTATAGGCCCATTTCATTGTTAAATGTAGATTACAAAATGTTTATGGCAATACATACAGAGAGAATTAAACATATATTACCATCATTAATTGATCGCGGCCAGACAGGTTTCATAAAAGATAGAAACACCTTTGATTCAATAGAATGGAATTATTTACTGGCGGTACTAGAAGATGTTTTTTCACAACAATTCACATTCTTAATTAAAACACTACATGAAAATGATCTGGCCTCTGTTAAGATTGGGTCATGTCTCCCTACTTCTATAACTATTAGAAAAGGAACTAAGCAAGGATGCCCACTTTCACCTTTACTGTTTGCATTAGAAATTGTGCCTTTTGCTAACTGAATGAACACAAATATTAAAGGCATAGTAATTGGGAATAACTTAGAAATGAAAATACAGTTATTTGCTGATGACATCCTGTTGACAATATCTGATAAAGATAAATCATTAACTGAATTATTCCAAACAATGAACTTTCAAACTATTTCTGGTTTTGAATTTAATGAAATCAAAACTAAAGTTTATTAATTTACTCAAATAAAAGGGAATTAAATAATGACTTTAAGTACTTAGCACCTGATAATAAAATTAAATACCTTGAAATCTTACTAAATAGCAGCACTAGAGTAACAAAACATATTAACTATATTCAAATGCAGAAATGGAATAAGATGTTTTATACAATGGAAGATAGGTTGCATATAATTAAATCAGTAATTTCCCCAAATTGTTATATACAATCCTTTTCCATCCCTCCTACTAAGAAAATTATACATCAATACAATAAAATGATGCTGAATTTCCTTTGGTTTAACAATACGTCCAGAATCCGCTTAACCATTTAAAATATTGGGAGAAGGGTGGAATTAATCTACCAGATATAGAGATTTATTCATTGGCATCTATTACTAAAACAGTTACTCTATGGTTGAACTCAACCTATACAGCCAAATGGAAATTAATTCATGAATCTATATGTAATATCATTAGTAACTCAGCCCATAAACAATATAATATAAATCCAACAAAAGTATTTTATAATGTGATGAGACAGCATAATATTTAATAAAAATATAAAAACAATGTATATAATTGTTACTGAAACAATAATACTGTTTAGAATATATATATATATATATATATATATATATATATATATATATATATATATATATGAACCCAGATATAAAGACCTTTTTTTTATATTACATCCTGTACACAAGAATGCATAACTACCTTTGATTCAAATGTAATTAAAGAGCTTAAAGAAAAATAAGTGATTTATTGGTATTAAATACTCAATGGCAATACATTGCTCACACTAGATCAAATCAAAAGGAAATCTGAGATAGATGATAAATTGTGGCTGCCAATACAACAAATAAGACAGTACATCACAAATAAGCTGGAATTGATGGCACCAACTTTTAAAAATAATATTCCTAAGTTCATAGATCTTGTGATAGTTTTAATAAATAATATTTGTAAAGGACAAGGATATATATCCAAAATTCATAAGACAGTTAAAGAAACAAAGAACTATACCAACAATAGTTATTGGAATTATTATAATCAGGTTAATCAAAAGGATCCTGATAAAAATGAAAAAGAAACTATCCTTTTATCACCAAGCCTTACTAGCAGATCAGTTCAGTGGAAACTATATGCATGGAAATTCCTACATAGATTCTTTCTAACCCCTCATAGAGTAGAACTAATATATAAGAAACATATTGATTGTTGGAGATGTAAAACAAAAAGCAGATTGGGAACACATGTTTTTTGATTGTCATTCACTGAATAAATATTGGTTTGAAATTATTTCTTTCAAACTATTTTTAATGACACTTTTCAGTTAACCGAGTCATTAGTTTTATTTAATGTACCCATACCACAATGTGTTCCAAAAGTAAAATATCATTTACTGTGAACATTGCTTGCCATTGCATGCAAAGCCAAAACAACTTACTGGAAGAATAAAGCACCACCAACTTTTCAAGAAATTCTCAGTCTTTGTGTCTCGAATGGAATTAGCAACCATAAAGAAAAGAACTGACAAGACAACATCATACATCACTTATTGGCAGAAAGTTGACGAAATATTGGACAAAACAAATTGACCTGATAAGTCAGCACAGCGTCTTAATATAAACTGCATATTGTATTTGGAAATGTGATGTTATAGATTGTATACTTAGGCAATGGTATATAGTTTATTTTGTAAATAGTTGACAAGTTGATTATGTTATATTATTTTTATGTTTCACCATTTATGGTTCAATCTATTTAAAGATATGGAAAACATTTTAATAAAATTTTCCTTGAGTAAAAAAAAAAAGAATTACTGCATGCATGCAGGCTGCAAAGGGCTGACATTGCAATGTATATGTCAGTCACAGAAAGAGAACTGAATGTGAAAAACCCTAATGATTGCTTAGACACTAGTTTCCCATGCACAGCTCTTGATTTGATACGTTATTGGGGAAAACAAGCAAGCAATTGTTACCCAGTTTTCAGTCATTAGCATACTCAGGTATTCAAAACCGTTCCACATGTTTATCTCTGAGAAAATATTCCAAAAAGAAATGTTCACAGTACACTGCCCCATTGGTCAACAGTGATAACCTCTGTCAAGATACACAAGTAACCCCAACCCAACTTGCTGTGTTCTGTTGCTTGGCCAGTATTCTGTACATTAAATTATGAAGGCAATGACATTTAGTGATTGTGATTTGTCAGTTTTTCCCTTATGTAGAGTAGTGTTGACTGCCTTAATGAGATCAAAATAAGCTCAGTGCATTATCTGTCCTTCAATTACTGCTCTTACCTTTTCAAGGAAAGATACAAGATTCAAAAGACAACCTTATATTTTTTAAAAACCCATACTTGTGCCATATCTAACAGAAATTATCTCCATGTACCATTTTGGATAAGCTCTGTTATGATTCTCTCCATGATTTTACACATAGTGCTGGTCAGACTGATGGATCAGAAATTGTTTGGATCTGATTTTGCAGTGGCAACAATTATCCCATCTGTAGTTAATGCATATTTCTTCCTTTGTCTTCTTAGTATTCCAGAATATATCTTTGGCTGTTATGAAGTTTGCACAAATGCAACTCTTTCCATTATGTCTTGCAGCCAGGCAGTCCCTTCATTATGTATTAACAACAACTTATAGTCATTCACCTTCATTTTTTTAATATAGTTAAATAATACCTTATTATTAAATTCAACATTTGAGAACAAGCTTAAATTGTAGTGAGACCTAAAAGATCTGATAAAAGTAGCTATTTCTGTCACATGATGTAAAAAAGCTAAGGAAGTATGTCTGATATAGAAATATATATATATATTATATATATATATATATATAATATATATATATATATATATATATATATATATACACACATGCACGCATACACACACACACACACATTTATAGAGAGAGAGAAAGATATATATATATATCTCCTTCCATTTGCTTTGGAGCATTAGGGAGATCCACGCCTTAATTTAGGAATGTGGAGGTCAGCTTTCTGAAGCACCCTTTTGCCACTTCCTTCACTGGAGATCACAGTGACACTGTAAATGTCATTCTCAGAAAGGCTATTCATGTTGCTCATTCCCTGCTAAAGGGTATTCACTGAGGGCTGAGAGTCCCAGTCTAAACAGTACTAGCTTGACTCCTGCTTTAAAGAGGATTCTTAAACCAGGGATGTATACTGACTTGGAAAATGCATTCATGTTCTCAAGTGTGCCACTTAAGATGTTAAGCTTTCTTATGCACTTGCTGCTTTTCAGAATGTTCTCCTGGATGCAGTAGTGTATCTAGGGCATGGCAAGAGGAGCATGTGCCCCAGGCACAAAGTATTGGGGAGCATAATTAACCAATCTTGATCTTTTTTTAATGCAATACTAACAAAAAAAAAAAAAAAAAAACAGTATGTCATTTGTGGTCAGACGTGAGCACGATAGCAGTCTGTGTCTGATCTAAACTGTAACAAGCATTTTGTGACAGTTTAAAAAAGTAAAAAGAAGAAAAATGTTTTTTTTTTTTTAATCTTGAATCTGAGCACTGTATCTCTCCATGCAAGCAGGATATAAACTGTAGCAACTGTTTGCTATAGTTTTGAAGAAATTATGTTGAATGAGGGTTGGCACTAGAGCACAGAAATGGGGTCTGAATGGTTGGGGGTGAGATGTGTCATAATGCATCTGTCCACCTGGGTGGTGTACCAGAAGAAGGAACTTCCTTTATTTATTTTTTCATTTATTTATTTATTTATTTTTTGCTCCTCACCTAAAGAGCTGAGGGGGGTAGGTCACTGGTTCATGGTACTGGCCCAAGGTGCTTGTTGAACCAACTACTCTTCTGCATAGATGAACTACAGCCTGTTTATACATCTTTGAAGGATACTTTCAAGGCAAACCTATCCAGTGCCATTACAGAGGGCAGCCTGATGATTAAGCTGAAGTACAGTACCATTGACTGAGATGATATGCAGAATCCACTGTATCTGTCTACTGACAGTACTGGCTGTGCCTAATAATTTTTTTCTAGGAACACCAAAGTGATGTTTATATATATATATATATATATATATATATATATATATATATATATATATATAAATATATATATATTCATTTTTTAAGAGCCCCTTGTTGATTCAACCCCAAAAAACTCGAAGAGGGTGAGAGAAACGGGACAGGTATTTCTGGCTGTCACATTTAAATGCCATCATCTACAAAATTGTTTTTAATCATGAAGAGGAATTGGGAGGCCATGATTCTGTGCCAACCTGCAACTCTAGCAGAAAGAGGCAGTTGGAACCCAGCAGATTTCACATCTTGGATACATCAATGTCATTGTCCAGAGGCTCTGGCATCTGCACTTTCAGAACAGCTGCTGCCCAACTCAGGGTGTACTGCAACAGTCCTGATTTCATTCTGGCTGCCTAACATAGGAGATGATGAGGTAGAGTCTTCCTGTGTACTCCTGCTTGCCTTGCAAAAGTCAAGGAGTAGACAACGAAGAGTAAATTCTGATG
The DNA here is from genome assembly GCF_019279795.1 of Protopterus annectens. Lineage (NCBI taxonomy): Eukaryota > Metazoa > Chordata > Ceratodontiformes > Protopteridae > Protopterus > Protopterus annectens. Next base: position 937,962,948 of record NC_056729.1, read on the forward strand.
AGATCATCTATTGGTTGTCATTATGATTTGGTGATATTTCAGAGTTGTGAAACTTATAGTATTCTTTAAATCCTACCTCAATGTGCTTAGATGAAGTTATCCAGATTGGCAGAACAGAGCATTTAATTTAGGAATAAAATGCTGTGCAGTATTCTGATTCAGCCCATGATGAATCTAGTACAAGGCACGTGGGGGGGGGGAGGCTGTGCTAGCTGCGGGGGCCATGAATGCTGCCAGCCCCATGGCTGTCAACTATCAGCTCCCTGCCAACTAACTGGCAGGGCTGTCATTTAGACAGCCATCAGGGGCATTTGGTACTTTTCCTTTTCTTCCTGACCCCAACTGCACACACTCAGCTAGGTGCTGGGAGGGACATGCAATGGGTCACGTGCAAAGGATGTCCCCTTACTTCTGTAAGGGACATTATCTTCAAACAGCCCCACTCCTCCCACAGAGCACAAGCAGTGGTCTTCCCAGTCTCCACCAGGGAAATCACACCACCCAGTTTCCCCTCCAAGTGGACATGAACCCCTCACACCCTCCTTCATTCCTCTCCCTCCCTGGCTCCTCCACTACTGGGACTACTTATTGAACCCTGGTCACCTGACACAACTAAAGCCATAGATCTAGAAGTGAACATGAAACACATATTAACTCATTACATCCGAGTGATGCATCCAGATGCATCTGCAGTTAACTCCTACCAACACCTCTAGGCATCAAATATTGCTTGTTCATATTTCATCAATAATTCCAAAACCATACTATGTACAAGGTTTTGAAAGATTTCTTTGTAAAGCTTAGACAATGGCAAACTCAACTGCATTAATATTTGACCTCTGTCTAGTGCAAGTAAATAGATATTAACTGTTGTTTTTATGATATTAATTTATATAAATATCATTTTCACATTTTTGAATATCTCAACAACCAAGAAACACAGGCAAAAATCCTTAGCCTCATATGAAAGCTCTCAGCTAGATGAATAAAATGGTACTGACAGTATGTGTGTAATGTAAGTGGTTGCTGAGATATTGTAAGTTGTTTACAAAATATTTTAAATGTAATAGTTACCGTGTTTACTGTGACATAAAATTCAATTTAAGACGCAGAACCTAAAGAATACTACCACTATAAAAATAGTTTGTGTTGAAGAGCTTGCCATTTATACTTCTTTCGTAACCTTTATGATTCCAGAGATATTAACATTTGTTTGAAATGTGAGATAATTTGCCTCTGTCAAACGGTTTAAGCTCTGCCCTTTGGAAGTTACAGTGCAAAATTCCTGAGCTCCATTGGAGTGAATGAGTTAAAAGATTACCTGCTCAGGCGTAACTGATGTCAACACATGGCAAGCTATCTATCAACAGTGATAAAAATATGGCAACATTCTCCACAGGTAAATTATCTAAGACATTTGTAGTGTTATGAGGGCAACATATCACAAAATTAATGTTTATGAAGAGATAGCTAAACCTATACCTCAAATAATATGACAGTTGTACTCACCCTGTGCCTGGAAATGCAGTTTAATTTCCAGTACTGGATGGAGTTCTCTCTGGGCTGTGGAAAGAACTGAGATAGAATTACTGTGTATCCACACTGGTATGATAGGAAAAAATCCTTTGCTGAATACTTATAATACATTTCAGGTGCCCAAAATGACCTCTTCTTCCCATCTGTGAACTGCATCTGCACAGGTTACTGCAGTGGTGTCTTTATCGCTCGCTACTGCAAGGTATGCTTTTTGCCATTAGCAACTGCCATGGTAAGACAGTGCCAGGCATGCACCTTATACTGGTGGCACTCATAGGGGTCTCAAAGAAAACAGCTCTAGTAGTCTCTGTGTTGAAAGAAATGGAAGATTTTGCTGTTCTGGGAGCACTACTGAGGTGACTTGCCTGAACCAGTGCTGTTGGATGCCATGGCCATACTCTAGGTTTCATACCAGAGAACCATGTCTGGCATCTCCCACTCATTCTTATGCCACATTCTGAGAACTGCCACTGATCATAAAGCAATTTAGTAGTACAAGCAGTGACAGTGTGCAGATGGACCATGTCATTTTGAATATGTGGAATAAGGCAGAGAAGTTGTGAAGAAGTTCCTAACATTATTTGCTTTATGGATGTGCTACAGGTCCATTAGGGCTGGATTGCAAGGTGCTTTGTAGGCCAGACATAGATCTCCTCTCAGCAGGCTGTAGGAGGCTGAAAATAAACACAAGGTCTTGAGGCAGTCCACATAGGATTTGTTTCCACATCATGTATTCTTTTTTGTGAGGAATATCTGATGACTCTCCAGTTGTTGCATATGTCTCACCATGTACATACCAAAAGGGGCATTGTACTTAATAATTGGTCTTATGAGAGCAGACTACAATGGAACAGTGACATTTGGATCTAGAAGCCATACCCCTGGTTATAAGTAGTTCAACACAGAACGATTTCCCCACTACATAGATATATGATGGACAAATGATAAATCATTGTTTGCATGTGTTCCCAAATCCCTGACTACAGAGTCTACTATTAGGTGTGTATTGTCATTGTAGTAGTTTGTTGGTGTGACTGTCTTTCTGAAAGTATGATGCACTATTTGGCAATTCATAGTTTCATAGGCGTTTACTAGGCAAGCTGCCCTAGAGCCTTTACAAGCCTAGCCATGTTAATCCCAAATATCCCCATTTGTTCTTTTTGGGTAGTTCACAGAATGAATTTATGAACAGAGCAGATCTGTGATCAACACCGGCTACCCCTGTCCATGAGGAATATGGGTGCTACCCAGAGGTGAATTTGTGGTCTCCATCCAGTTATCAAGGTTGTGTTTGAATCGGGTCAGTGAGGAGCTCTGTTTTACGTGAATAGGAAGTCTATTCCCAAGAAGAGGCAGTCTCTGGGAGACATATTTGTCTCTCCAGCATGTTAGGTTACTGTCACAAGCTAGTTTGAATTCCCTAGAGCTAGTGACTCTCGTACCATTTGACTTGCGGATGTGCAGTACTTCCATTAGGTCAGGGTTGGAGATTGCCTTATAGACCAGGCATAAGTCACCTCTCAGCTGTTTGTAGGGTACAGAGTAAAGTGACAGGGTGTTCAGCCTGTGCATATAGGTCATGGTTTGGAGTTCCTGTATTTTCTTAGTGAGAATCCTCTGAGGTCTCTCCAGCTGCTGCAAGTGTCTGGAGAGGTACATGCAAAAGGGTGCATTATACTTTATTAGTGGTCTGATGAAGGTTGAGTACAATGGGGTTATGTTATCCCTAGATGTGGATGTTATGCCCTTGCTTATGAGGTGCACTGCATATAAAGCTTTCCTTACCACTGTGGAAACTTGGTGGTCAGAGTTTAGATTGCCATCAACCTGTGTTCCCAAGTTTCATACCACTGGATTGAAACTCGGGAGGTGCTGTCAATATTGTAATTTGTAGGCAATTCTGTTTTGCCAAAGGGAATAATAATCATTTTTTTTTGTATTTAGTTTTGGGCCATGCCTTTGGCACAAATAATTTGTTTGTGTCAGCCTTCTTGTGATATGTTGACATTGTTGGGGGACTCAGTGATTGCTTCCAGTTTGCAATCATCAGTGAACTTGGTGAGTCAAAGACCATCTACTTTGGCCTGGACTTCTGAGAAATAGATGCCAGACAGTAAAGGGCCTAGGACAGACCCCTGTGGTACTCCACTGGTGATGGGTCTACTGGTGGAGGTGGAATCAACAATGTTGACAGAATGTGTTCTTTTGGTGAGCCAATTGGCTACCCATCTGGTATTGTAAGGGTTAATCCCAATCTAGGAGAGTTTCTCAATGATGCCAGAGTGGGGAATTGTGTTGAAAGACTTGGCAAGGTCGAGATAGGCTGTGTGCACTGTCTTACCTTCGTCCATGGCTTTGGTGACATTCCTCAAAGAAGTCCACCAAGTTTAATAAGCATGATCTACCCTTAATGAAGCCAATCTGGGTTGGGTCCAGAGTTTGGAGGTCACCTATGTCCTTGTAGATGAGGTTGTGATAATTCTTTCCATGGCCTTGCAAATGAGGCTGGTTAGACTTGTGGTCTGTAGTTCCCAGGGTCAGTTGATGGCCCCCCTTTGTGCAGGGGGGGTTACTGTTGCTGTTCTTCATTCTGCAGGAACATAGCCAGTTCTCAAGCTGATTAAAGAGAATGCCAAGTGTGCCCACTAGGTCTTGTTTTAGATTGTTTAATAAACAGCCTGGGAAATTATCTGGTCCCATTGAGGCTGTGTTTTTGGCCTTGGTGAGTGCAGAGATTACCTGTTCTCTAGAGATACTAGGCAGAGAGCTGGTGTCAGGTATACTTTGGGATATGGCATGTGGGGATAGGGGGTGATGTTTGCACTGAATCTGTCAACTAGCAGGTTGACAATATCTTCAGGTGTAGTATGAGTGATCACATCCCTTTTAGACTTCGAACATAATTAAAGAATGCCTTATGATTATCCTTGGCTAGGGATGCAATTTTAGTTTTGCAATATGCTTTAGAAGATTTTAGATTTCTGATTTTCTTGTTTAGGCTTAGGAGAGAACTGTTCCTCTGCAGAGTGATATCCCTTTTGCTTTTGAATGACAATTTCTTCCTCTTGTTATATAACAGTTTATATTTGAAGTCCACCACGGTGGCTTGTTTTTACAAGACGACCATTTTGATCCAGTCAGGTGCAGCAGAGTTTATGCAGTCACTTAAGTGCTTGTATAGGACATTTGCGTACAATTCTGCATATTGATCATTGATGCCTGTGATTGTGGGTAATAAGATTTTTATACCATTGCTTAGTAGGTTGTAGTTAGCTATGTTAAAGTTTTTTTATCATTTTTGTTCCTGTGAGGGTGTCAGTTGCAGTAGTTAATTCAAATGAGACTGATTTGTTGTCTGACCTAACCAGGGAGGGCATCACTCATGGGTAAGTGCAGTAACCCCACTCCCATATTGCTGAGTACTGTGTTCAGAAAATTAGAGCCCCTAGTGGGGGTGCAGACTATCTGTTCCAGAACATTTGTGTTAAAGTCCAGGAACCTCTGTGCAAGCATGTTTTTACTCATGTATGTCCCCCAGTCTATGGAAGGATAGTTGAAATCTCCCATGATTAAGGTGTTAAGATCTATGGTGAAGGATTATAGTACATTGAGGTAGGCAGGGTGCTTATCCCGGTTCGTGTGGGGATCTGTAACTAGCAATGATGTGCTATGATACTTTCCCAATAGTTAATTTGACAAGGAGTAGTTTGAGAGAGCAAGGGTGTAGCCAGGCATACTCTTTGCACTCTAAAGAGTACAATTTTTTTTTCTGAACTTGTTAGAAACATTGGGGCTTTATCAAGCCATATGATGTATATAACCATCTAGATTAATGCTTCTAAAACATGTATATAGCTTGCTTACAGAGAGGATTGCAAATCCAAAAAATACCTGTAATAGTTTTTGACTGAGCAGCTGAAAATGTTACACACATTAAGTTTGGGGTGGGGTGGGGCTACAACTTAAGTCATATGACCACTTTTTAAATTCCAGGTACATTGGGGAGCTAGTAATAAGCATCTGTGAGTACAAAATGGAATTCACTAGCTACACCCCTGTGAGATAATCATGCTTTTTTGACCAGTCTGGAAGAGTATTTGGTTTTAATGAAGATAGCTACACCTCCACTTTTGGTTCTGTCACACTCATTTTGAGATCTGAACGTGTTCATAGGTGTGTACTAGGCTAATGGCCCTGGAGCCTTTACAAGCCTAGCCCATAGGATTAACCTGGCATCATGCCACCCAACCTTAGTTCCCAGTGCCTCTGTTGAGTAGAGCCACTGGAGTGATCCCCGGGGTGAATTTTCTATTTTCATCCACTCAAGATTTCTCTTGAAGAGGGCCAGTGAGGTGCTCTGTTTGACATGTATTGGAAGTCTATTCCATAGCATGGGCAGTCTCTGGGTTATGAACCTGTCCCTCCAGCTTGTTCTGTTGATTGTGGTAATGAGGTTGAGGTCTCTGGAGCATGTGGTGTGGAGGGATTGGGATTTCTTTAGATGTAGCATTTCTAACAGAGCTGGGTCAGACATGGCTTTGTAAGTCAAGCAGAGATCGCCTCTAAGTAGTCGATATGAGACAGAGAATAGTTGGAGTTTTTTGAGTCTGTTCATGTAGAACAAGTATTTAAGGCCTAGGATCCTCTTTGTGAGGTACTTTTGCGGCCTCTCTAGTTGTTGCAGGTGTCTAGTGAAGTACATGCCAAATGGGGCATTGTACTCGATGATTGGCCTAAAGAGACAATGACCTCTTTATTCCTGGATACAAAGCTCTTAGTAATGATATGTGCCACATAGAAGGACTTTCTGACCCAGTGGCAATGTGGTGGTCTAAAGAGAGGTTGCTGTCAACCTGTGTTCCCAGATCTCTTATAACACCTTCTGTATTCAGTGGACTACCATCGATGTGGTAACTCATGGGAACTGTTTTTTCCCAAAGGGGATGACGACACATTTTTTGGCATTTAGCTTAAGGCTGTGGTTCCAACACCAGTCGTTGGTCTCGATGAGGCCTTTCTGTAGGATGTCAGCATCACTTGTGGAATTAAAAAGGGGTCCCAACTTGCAATCGTCTGTGAACTTTGTAAGCCTGAGTCTCTTCGTGTTGGCTCAACTCAACAACAAGTACCATCATGACTCTGTCATGAAGGCATTGTAGCCTTGCATGGCCAGAGTGCTCTCAGTGACCTTGAACAATGTCTCAGTAACTACGTAGACATCAGCATCCTCTAAGGTAATGAGTGCTTCCATGGAGTGCAGTTTCATGTTTAAACTCCTAGTATTAAGCAGCAGAACCCTGAGTTTGTCTTTATTCGATTTTGTTATGTTGGAAAATCTGTTTTGATAATACCTAAAAAAGGCTCTATGGGGGAGGCAAGGGCCTTTGCCAGTATCTGAAAGCCTAGGGGGACAGGTGCAGAACATCTTTAGTAAAGCAGTGAGATCTGTCTACCATATCCCCCCAGGCTGACAGATACTGGATCCCCCTGGACTGACACCAAAAGCTGAGCTAGTTGTTGAAGTCAGTCATTTTTGTTTATATTGTGGCATCATCCTCGGTGTGGGTAGATACTTCTTAGGGCTAGGGACATATCTGTCTGGGACAGATAATCAGAGAGTTCTGTCATGTCTCTCCATGTAGTCCAGAGAGGTACGTCTCAAGTCATTCACTCGACTATGACAGAGTCATGATGGTACTTATTGAGTTTTAGACCATGTTATTAGTCTTTGTCAGGCCTTCTTGGAGGATATTTGTGTCTTGGAGGGGTTCATTCACTGCATCCAATTTGCAATCATCTGCAGACTTGATCAGCCAGAGGCTCTTGATGTTAGGCAAAAGCCTCAGAGAAGTAGATGCCAAACAGGAGTGGTCCCTGCATTGAGCCCTGAGTACTCACTAGTAACTGGCCTTTTTGTGGTGGAAGACTCCCCTATTCTAACTTCTGGGGTCCTGTCTGTAAGCCAGCTGGCTATCCAGTCGGTGATGTAGGGGTTTATATCTAGTTTAGTGAGCTTTTGTGCAGTGCCCAAATGGGGTACTGTGTCAAGTGCCTTGATCAGTTCAAGGTAGGCAGTCTGCACCATTTTGCATACTGCTTACCCTTGAGTTGAACTGTTGATCCAGCCAAAACTGATGGAGGCAGAAGAGCTTCTGGAATCTCTCTGGGGGATCAGATTAATAATGATCCCATGGCGGAGTGTTAGGCCTTGGAGCTCAGCTGCAGCACATCTTAAGAATATCCATTGGAGATTCCCCAGGTGTAGTATGATGCTGTCCTTCTATAAGGACATGAATCATTTTGTTTGATCCCTTTATTTCTGAATATGACACTGATGTGTGTGTGCTTTCTGTACTCTATGTTCATCAGGAATATAAACTAGAAGATCATCTGTGCAACTTAATGTTACATTACCCATTATTCACCATACCTATTAATTCTGCACTGGGAGTACAGTAGAGATGATGGGTGAGACTTATACTGGGTCTTATGCTTTGACGTCTTCACATGTTATGATCTGTCCACCTCCACCACTATACCTGTTGCTGTAGAGGGGTCTAACTCTGACTATGATGATGGTGAGCAGCTGGCATAGTTAGAGAACATAGTGTCACTGTTGGGCGCAAGGAGTCTGCAGACCAGATCCCCAACACTCAGGACAGGGACACAACCCCTTTGTTGGCAGACACCACCCAAGACACACACATAACACACAAATGACAGGTTGGTGCAGACGCATGCAGTCAGGGCAGTGTGTCGCCTCTTGTGGACCACCATTGATGTCTGCCACAAACTCTGTAGGACATGGGGATGACCGTATGGTGTGCATACTGGTACACATAGATGACATGGGTACTGCCCTTTCACCAAACTAGCTGTGTCAGTGGGTGAAATCCAGTGAATGTACAGGGTAATTATAGTGGTACAGGCTAGCAACTCCTCAGCCTTTGCTAATATGATACTTATATTTCATTTTGTGTGTGATGACCTGCAGGAGTGCATGCCCCACATTTGTGAAAATTTTGACTGGCTCGTTCAATCACTTCCTGGCACTTGGCAGCTCCTCACATGCCCCTTTGTCAAATGCCAGACATGCTTCATGTAGCCATTCCTCCTCTGAAGGTGCCCATCATGGACATGGAAGGCCAAAGTCACAGTCACTCAGTGCCACCATTTCCACAACAGCATCCAGTGTGGAGGTACATATAGGCAGAAGTGGGTTCCCTGAGGCTGTGGTACTCAGTCCAGTTTCATAACTGGACCAGAACATTGCTTATAGTCACACAGCTCACCTGTTTCTGGCCAAGGCCATCTTACTACCTTTGAATTTCCTGAAAGAGGCAGCTGCCATGGGTGGAGGCATACATGGGATGCTCTCACATCTTCCATGCATGTGCTGGACCTGTCTGCTGAGCTTGATTGAGCCACAGTGCTGTAATTACTGCTAAGGCTGTGTCCACACACACACACAAACACATCTACCACCCCCAGTGCCAACCACAAAGAACCAATGACAGTGGGCCCTGCAAAAGCATTTTGTAGTAATCCCATCCCAGTCTTACCTCTAACATACATTGCACTCCCTTTGGAAGAGATTGCACACTCATGTTCCTCCCGTACCTGTGCAGGTAACTGTGCTTTGCCTTTGTACTTTATTACTTGGTTCACAGGTTCATAGGTTCATACTAGGCTATCAGCCCTAGGGCATTTATAAGCCTAGCCAGAGTGTGTTTGGCTTTCACCACCCATTTTAAATTAATTTTGCTATGCCCTTTTTCGAGGTTAGTATACTGTGCCTCTGTCTAACAGTGACACAGAAGTGATACCCGGGGTAAACCTACGATCTCCCATCCACTCATCAATATTCCTCTTGAAGAGGGTCAATGAGGGACTCTGCCTAACCTGGACTGGGATTTTATTCCAGAGTGAAGGGAGCCTCTGGGTTATGAATCTGTCCCTCCAGCATGTCCTATTTATCTCAGTGCTGAGGTTCAAGTCTCTCGAGCACGGAGCTCGATGGGATTTGGATTTTCTGAGGTGCAGCATGTCCATTAATTCTGGGTTGGACATGGCTTTATACATCAGGCACAGATCACCTCTGAGCAGGTGGTATGCCACTGAGTAGAGCTGGAGTTTCTTTAGCCTGGCAGCATATGGCATCTGTTTGAGCCCTTTGATCCTCTTGGTGAGGTACTTTTGGGGGTTTTCCAGTTGCTGCAGGTGTCTGGTAAGGTACATCCCAAAAGGGGCATTGTACTCAATTATGGGCCTGATGAGTAAAGAGGCACGATGACCTCCCCTGATCTAGATGTGAATCCCTTCATGATTAGGTGGGCTATATAAAATGTTTTTCTAACCACTTTGGCCACGTGGTTGTCAAATGAGAGATTGCTATCTACTTGGGTCCCCAGGTCCCTAATTACTTCTTCCATACATAATGGATTACTACCTATGTGGTAATTTGTGGGCACTTTGTTTTTGCCAAAGGGGATGACTATACACTTTTTGGCGTTTAGCTTGAGGCCATGGCTCTTGCACCAGTTGTCTGTTTCTATTAGGCCCTTTTGGAGGATGCTTGTGTCAGCTGGAGAGTCGATTATGGTGCCCAGTTTGCAGTCATCTGCAAACTTGGTCAGCCACAGTCCTTCCGTGTTGGCGTGTATCTCCGAGAAATATATACCGAACAAGAGAGGTCCCAGGACTGAGCCTTGTGGGACACCACTTGTAACTGGTTTGGAGTCTGACATGGCTCCTGTAATTCTAACCATGTGGGTTCTGTCTTTGAGCCAGTTTGCAGCCCATCTAGTGACATAGGGGTTTATATTTAAGCTGGTGAGCTTATCTATAATGCCAGAGTGGGGTATTGTATCAAAGGTTTTTGCGAGGTCCAGGAAGGCTGTGTGAACCACCTTCCCCTCGTCAATGGCCTTGGTGACTGTTTCAAAGAAATCAACCAGGTTTAAGAGGCAGGATCTGCCCTTAACAAAGCCGAACTGGGTAGGATCCAGTGTCTATATGTCCCCAGTATCTTTATTTATGAGGTCCATGATGATCCTTTCCATAGCTTTGCAGTCCAAGCTAGTCAGGCTTATGGGGCGATAGTTTCCAGGATCTCTTGAGGCACCACCTTTGTGGAGAGGGACCACTGTTGCTGTACGCCACTCTTTGGTTACATATCCTGAAGTAAGGCTGAGATTGAACAGTAGTTTTATGTTTGAGTTATCTCTTTTTGGAGTTCATGTAGGACGCAGCCCGGGACACCGTCTGGTCCCATTGATGCTGTGTTTTTTGCTTTGGAGAGGGCGGCTCTTACCTGAGCATCTGAGATGTCAGGGGGCAGCACACTGCTGGGATAGATATTTGCCCTTTTGGTGCGGATGGGGGGGAGACGTTTGCGCTGAACCTGTCAGCTAGGATGTTGGCAATGTCTGTGGGTTTGGTGTATTTTTTGTCATTTTGGACTAATTCTGAGCATATCTGGGAATTCCCACCCAGGTTCCTGACAGCTAAAGAAAGCCTTGTGATTATCCTTAGTGTCCTGTGCAATTTTTCTCTGTAAGCTGGCCTTAGACGATTTTATGATTGCCCGTAGTTTTTTGCTAATACTGATCAGAGATGCCTTCCCTTTTTGGGATTTTCCTCTATCATGTAGTAGCTTCCTCCTTCTATTGTATAGTTTGTTTATGGATGGGGTCCACCAGACAGGATGTCTGCCTTTGGAGGATTGGGTCTTGGTTTTATTTGGGATTGCATGATCCATGCATTCCTGAAGGTGTTCATAGAATGTGTTTATAAAGGATTCTGTGGTCTGGGACGTATTTTCCACAGGCCTGGGGGCTTTGAAGGATTCCACCTCGGTTTTGAGGAGTGTGAAATTTGCTTTAGAGAAGTTTTTCACTGTGGTTTTCTGGGGTGGGGGTGGGGTCGGGATGTGAATATCCAGTGAGATTAGTTTATGGTCTGATCCTACCAGTGAGGGATACACTTCTGGTCTGGAGCATAGAGTCCCCATGTTGGTGATGATCACGTCCAGTATGTTTTCCCCTCTTGTGGGAGTGGTAACAAGTTGTTCCATAGCATTTGAGTTTATAAATTCTAGGAACCTTTGGGCTAGGGTGTTGGAGCTAGAGTAATGCTCCCAGTCTATGTTTGGGTAGTTGAAGTCGCCCAATATAATGGTGTTTGGAGAGACCTTCATATTTTCCAGTGTTCTCAGGAAGGCCAAGTGGGGTTCCTGGGTTTGGGAGGGTGGTCTGTAGCAGGCTATAAACTGGAAGGCAGTTTTACCAATTGTTAGTTGCACATGGATAGTCTCTGATGCTTCGTGCTGTGCCACCAACCTGGAGGTGTGGGTATCTTTGACGAATATTGATACTCCCCCTCCTTTTGTGGTTCGTCCAAGTTTTGGGGCAAAAGCATGGTATGAGGTATATCCTGGTAGTGCTGGGGTGCTCTCGGGAGCCTTGAACCAGGTTTCTGTTACTGCACAGATATCGATGTTCTCCATGCTAAGGAGAGTTTCAAGTGCGTGCATCTTGAGGTTTAGACTTCTGGCGTTGAGTAGCATTACTCTTAGTTTCTTATCCCTTGTGATACTTATGGAGGTGGGTTTGTCTTTTGAGCCTTGCCTAAAAAAGGCACTATGGGGGTGGCAAGAGCCTTTGCCAATATCCAAAAGCCCAGGGGTGACATTTGCAAACCGTCCCTAGCGAAGCATCGTGGCTTGTCGAGCATGTCATCCCAGGCTGACAGGCATTGGATCCCCTTTGAATGACACCAATACTTAAGCCAATTGTTGAAATTGATCATCTTGTCTTCATATTGTGGCATTATTCTTGGTGAGGGTAAGATGCTACTCAAGGTCAGGGTCATACCGGCCTGGGCTACATGCTCAGAGCGCTCCTCTATGTCTCTTTTCATGTAGTCCAGGGAGGTACGTCTCAGGTCATTCACACCAGCATGGACAATGACTGAGTCATATTTGTACTTGCCTTGGAGTGACCTGAGTGCTTGTGTTATGTGGCGGATCCTAGCGCCCGACAGGCAGCTCACCATGACCTTCTCCTTGTTCAGCCTGGTGAGTGGGACATCAGTATGCCTGACGATAGAGTCACCTATTACAAGTGTATCAGGTGTATTGTTTAGCCTTAAGAGCTGTGGCTGTTCGGCACACTGGCTTTGTGAGCTATGTGTTGCATGTGTTTTGTTTTGGGGTAGCGGTTGCTTGGGTGTCTACTTTGGAGGTCTCTTCTGCTTAGGCAGATTTTTATTTAGAGCCTTCGAGTATGTTTTTGTGTGTTTGTGTTTGGTTTGCTGTCGTGGTAGGTCTATGTGAGACTGGAATTGTAGTGAGTGTGGTTTCCTTCTCCTCCTGACTGGTTATGCCAGTACTGAGTTGAGAGAGCTTAGCCTCCAGTTTGGCTATATGGTTGCATCTCTCACATATGATAGAATTTGTTGGGAGGAGGAGAGGGTTGTCTGTGTACATGAGGTGGTTGTAACATTGCCTCAAGATTCCCAGATTCACCAGCTGGACCGGAGAGGAGATTGACAACTGACCTTTGGACATGCTAGAATATTATTGGGAATTCCTTTATAATTGAAAAAAAGGGGCCAATGGGGAACAAGGTACTCAAGGGGAGTTTGTGAGGGTGTAGTGCTTTTAATTTTTTAGTGCTGACTTATATAATTGCTTTAGTGAGCAAGTGTCAGGCTTTAGAGTAGGAGTAGGATGTTTATTATGAGAACTAGATCAGTTCTAAGGGAAAAAGTGAAGAGCAGACTTTATGGAGCCGCGAATGGTTTAAACCCAATTAAGCGGCGCTGTCCGATGCTGCACTATGCGCAAAGCCGCGCTAAACCGGGTTTTATACAGCGGGACTTGAAAGAGCTAGAAATTGGCCCAAAACGGCCAGTAGACTACCAGATTCTTCTGCTGGGAACACTCCTCCAGGGATAGATAGGCTGCTCTAAGCTCCCCACTGCCACTGGTGAACAAAGAAGCCTCCCCATATCCAAGAAAGGAAATGGGCAACACAGGAACTTTCCAAAAGTCCAGAATACAGCAAAGCCTGCATTTGGACTACTCTAGGTCAGGAAAGATTGGAAACAAGGATAATTTTTTTTTTCTTTTTTTGCAACAAACAGCAGGAAAATGCAATAAATATGTAACACAGGCTAGCGCACTTGAGTGTGTAGCCTCAACAGGTAAATGCAATAAACAGGACAAACTTTAAAAGTGCAGGTGCAAAAACAATTTAAACAGTTTAAAACAGTTCAAGAAGCAGAAATACTTGCAGTTTAGCTAGATTGGACAGTCGCCCAGGTAGTAGCAGGAAAAAAAAAAAACACTTTTATCAGGTTAGCAGTCGCTCTTTTAGCCTCTCTGCTGCTAGCACCACTCTGCAGGACCACGAGGAGCTTGGCTGAGTAGTTGGGTTGGGGACCACTGGAGCTTGGGTTGTCTATGATGGATGTGTAGTGTATCCATGTATAGGCACAGTCTGATACTGGTTTTGCATGCATCACATATTATTACTGTAGTATATATGCTTTACTGTGGGCTAAGGGTATATGCCAGCAACTGCCTCTTAACCAGTACTCTTTTGCTCCCACCTCTGTCTAACATGTCATCCCAGCTACTGGGTATTCCATTGACTTTTCATCTGGCTCAGGCAACACTTCCTGTTGTCCTGAGAGATGTTCCTTCTGCATATTTATGCAGTCTAAAACACGCTTGATGACCACACCGCTAGTTATGTTGAATTCTGAGTGAATCTGGTACCATCCATCACTGGATAATACATTGCAGTACTAAATAGCACTTTTTCTACTCATTTCTGTAAAGGCATTGTGTTTACACAAAGCTTGGCTACATACAGCTGGTTTTAACAGTGCCTTGTATAGATGCAGGCACCTAGAAATGCTATTTTCTCTGTAAAACTAACCTTCAGATTTCTCTTTTACTTGGTTGTGCTTTGGAGTAGATACTGTCGTTACTAGTCTTTACCTCAGCAACAACTTACTGATTACCTAAAAAGGGCCAGAAACATGGAGATTAAGTTTCCAGCTTTCTCTGCAGCAAACTTGGCAGATATGGGCATCCTGAGGCAATGTAACAGTTGCCTTATTTTAAAGAAAAATAACTTATTCTCAAGGCAAAGTGATAAAGTCTGAGAGAGACTGTATTTACACATTGTTACTGGAGGTAAAGCTCTTCCATACAAGTACTTATAATACCAACTAGGATGTCAGAAATGTACATACTACACCCACCACCCGGTATGGATCAGACACATAGACTCACATATGTTGAGGATCTTAAAAGTAATCTTTCTATGAACCTATTTTCAAAACCGCAAAGACCTCACAGACATTGGGCCTACAATAGATATACTCAGCAGGCCCAAAAGCACTTTACCAAAACAACACCTACCACAACACATACAGCCACATCTTATAGAGACTTAACTTCAAAACCCATAAGGCAAGCTGTCACACAACCAGATATTCTAGTCAAAGGAGACTCCATTATGAGTCAAATGGATGACCAACTAACCAGGCTCAACAAGAAGGTCATGGACAGCTGTGTTGAATTCCCCTTCCCCTAATCAGGTATGACCCTAACAGTGAGCAGCATGAACAGAAAATGATTGACTGTAATAATTGGCTTAACTTCTGGACTCATTCCAACGGGTACAATAATTTTCAGCATGGGAGGATATGGTCAACGGACCACTTTGCTTTGCCAAGCATGGTCTGCACCTGTCCCGTCTAGGCTTTCATATACCGGCTAAAACATTGTCTTCCCGCATAGTGGCTTTTTTTAGGCAATTCCAAATAGACAAACCTTTTGCCATAGCAAAACCAATCCAAAGGAATCTAATGGTATTATTACTCAATGCCAGGAGTCTTAACAAGTAAAACTCTACTCGCTCCAAGCTATCCTCACCCTGGAGAATGCAGTTACTGAGACATGTCATGGAGTGCACCCTGCCAGTGCAGGGCTACAATGCTTTCTCCACATTTAGGCCAGATACTGCACATGCAGGGACTGAAGTTGTATCTCAATCTACATCAATAACAAGTTCACCTCAAGACTGGTCAAACAGGATGACAAGTTTAAGCTTCTCCACATCCAAATTACTATAGGCAGAGTCCCTTACCATATCCTTACTATTTTTTTTTTATTTATCCAAATATTTTGGGTTTCTAATACCATGATGACGATGGACCCCATTCCTAAGTGAAAGAATGATTAAAGTTCATGAAATTAGTGTTTCAATTGTTGATGTTAGCCAGAAGTGCTCTTTGCAGAACCCGCAATGTGCCCAGTAATGACTTCATCTGCAATTTTTAGGGAGCTACATGTATCAGCAACGTATCTAAATATGATTGTAGATTCTTTTTTATAAGACCTGTTGCTCCTACTACTACTACTAGACCTGTCTGGGTATCCTTTTTCCACATTGCTCTCATTTCTGCCTGCAAATCCTGGTATTTTATGACTTTGTGTCTGTACGCAAGACACTGTAGTCAATGAGTATAGCAATTTCAGTGATTAATGCTAGTTTTGCCTTTTTTTCATGGACCGCTGTATCTGGTTTTCTGGCATCTGTCTTTTGAACTGTTGGTAATGGATGATCTCATGTGATGTAGACTTCATCATTTTGTATGATGCTTTGTGGCTAATGTTTCCAGTGTTTTTCAGCTACTTCAGTATTATGTTTGCTCAATCC
The DNA here is from genome assembly GCF_019279795.1 of Protopterus annectens. Classification (NCBI taxonomy): domain Eukaryota; kingdom Metazoa; phylum Chordata; order Ceratodontiformes; family Protopteridae; genus Protopterus; species Protopterus annectens. Next base: position 937,979,222 of record NC_056729.1, read on the forward strand.
CCAGTGCAACAATCTTGCCACATTATTATGCCTTTCAGTATACAGTCCTTCTGCCATTACTATGTCACAACCAGCAACGAGGTGTGCAAATGTTTTCAGTTCTGTTTTACAATACCTACATTTGTCTGTTTCTCCCACATGTTCAATGGACTTTGTAACCAACGTGTAAGTAGTCCACTATCTTGGGCAGTTAACATTAACCTTTCATCTTTTGGTTTGAATTTGCCTCTCCTTAACCATTCCTGTGTTCAATCCTGATCAACATGAGGTTGTTCCAGGAGTTTTCTAAACTTGCAACTATGTTTATGCATGTTCCACATTTCTTGCCTTCTCATCTGATCCTTCACCTTATATTCTTTCTTTTATTTTTTGGCACATTCAGTTGTTGCCTGATTTCTGTCTACTTCTGGTTTGATTTCCATTCCCGCTTGATGCCGATATCCTTCTGCTAGACTAAGCAGGAAAGCCATCTTAGCTTTATTCTCCATGTGTTTCAACACTTTCACTATGTTTGAGTCTTGTGAGGTCAGCAGGTATGTATGCAGTCCCACTATTGCAGATCTGTACATGTAATCAATTTCAAGGAGGCCCATCCCTCCTTTGGAATGGGGAATATATAATCTTGGTATGCACTGATTTTTTATAAATCATTTGATGAGCATGAACCATTCTTCTTATTTTCCAGTCTAATCTATATTCAGAATATTTTGGGGCCAGTCAGTCACTCCAAAACTGTAAGTTAGGACAAGAAGAGCAAATTGGTTTATACCTTGAACTTTGTTCATATATGTCAGCACTGTTTTTGAGATTCATTTGTCTTCTAAAATATTCCTAAGTTTTATTCACATTTGTTCATGTTTTATTGTTGATCCTTCATCAATTCCCAAATATTTATACACGCCCTCTTGCTCACTTGCTTGCTAGCTGTAGGTTCTCTTCTATGACCCAGGAAACTCATAACTCATACTTAAACTTACTGGAAATGCCAACTCTTCAACCCAGCACCATATTCATGGGCAGCTTTAGCTCCCTCACTATAAACTGGGAACCATACATGACCCCAAACTTGCAGGCCCAGAGGTTCTTGCATTTTCTAAATACAAACACCCTGAACCACACACTCACAAGGGAAGCAAACATACTGGAGCTGATCCACAAAAAAAATGGGAGCATTCTGCACTCCCAAGTGTAATGTCTTTGGTAAGGTTGAACCATAAAGCTGCCTCCTTTATAATAAAAATAAAACCCATGACCCTAGCTAACCATGTAGCATCTAGGAACTATTCTAAGGCAAACTTCCTATTGTTAAGTGACAACCTGGCAAAATCTCCTAAACCCTGAGAACACAACTGCCAATGCAGAACTGTTCACACATATACCAATCATGTTAATTGATGCATAGACAGCTGTGCCTAGCAGGAATAAGCTCAGAACAAACTCAAAAAGCAAGCCATCCTAGTGGAATCCAAATATCAGCAGGTTGTACAACAATAAGAAGAAAGCCATAGAAAAAGTTAAGAAATGCAATGTCCAGCAGGATAAAACCTCTATCTTCAATCTAAACAGAGATCTCAGAGGACAAATCACATCTAGCAAAGCCAGTTTTGAGGTACAAATTGCCTCCCATGCCAAGCACGGCCATAACTCTTCCTTTAGTTATATCCATAAACTCAAAGGTTGTACACAACGTTCTGCAGAACTAACTGTAAATGAAACCAGAGGATATAGCAAGTCTATTGGCCAACAAATTCATCATCAGTTTTCCCCCCTCTTTTCCCAGGTCACCTGTCAAGAAATAGCATTAAACATAACTTCCCCAACCATCATTAGGGAACACATCTTAAATGCACTCTTCAAGGCCAAGAGCACAACATTTATAGTCCTCGATAATATCCCAGGATGCCTCCTCAATGGCTCGAAACACAACCTATCAGGACCACTGGAGTCATTATTTAACCATAGCCGCCGGTCAAGCTTTGTGCCACTTAAATAGAGAATTGCAACGGTCATTCAACTGTATAAGGGCAGGCCTTCTATGAACCCTGGAATCTACAGACCCATTAGTCTGACTGGTCTCCTATTTAAAGCCATAGAAAGAATTATAATGGAAATGATTAATACTGACATAGGAAGCCTCCAAACACAAGATCCAGCCTGGTTTGGTTTTGTCAAGAGAAGATCATGCCTACTAAAACTGATGGACTAATTTGACAAGGTTGCCAAGACAATGAAAGAGAGCAAAATTGTGCATAGTGTCTAGCTTGATCTGGCCAAGGCATTAAATAAAGTAGTCCACTGAGGCATTGCAACTCGCAGAATTAGGTGTTACACACTGGATAGCTAGCTGGCTGTCAGACAGGACCTAGGAAGTTCGGATAGAGGAGTGCACCACTTCAAAGAGGCTGGTAACTAGAGGAGTCCTTCAGGGCTCTGTGCTGGATCTGCTCCTTTTTGGTATTTACTTCTCAGTAGTTAAGACCAATATCAAGGACCACTGGCTGATCAGGTTTGCAGATTACTGCAACCTGGGAGCAGACAAGAGTCCCCAAGACACTAATATCCTCCAAGAAGGGCTGGCACAGACAAATAACTGGTGCCAGAGGGATAGTTTGAAGCTCAATGGCAAGAAATGCATTTGAGAAGTCGGCTATTCAGAAACTGCTTCCTCATTAGCATGTTTTGTAAGATTGCACACCTTGACAATATCTTGGAACAGGTGCCAGGGTCATGTTGTAGGCACCACCAGATATATCCTGGCAATGAAAGCATGCCTTCCATAGTCCAAGCACATACTCCTCTATGACCTGTGTTTATTATAAGGCACAGTTGCATCCATTGCCTGTTTCATTGTGGGGAGTTTGAATAGGTGTTGTTAACCAAGGTTCAAGGGCATATCTTGTAGCATTAATAAGATACTCCTGGGAAAAGTCACCACTCACACACTGTGGATAAAGGTCAAATGTATGTCATATGTGCAAGTCATGGTATCTATCTAAGTGGCCTGCATATGTATTGTAGAAAATGGTACATTGCAGACCACCTGGCAGTTGATAACATTATAACCTTTATGGTTCGCATGCCTTCTACCCAGCTCAAATGATGGGGACTTTATTTCAATGCTGGTACAATATCTGGTCCCCTGCACCTCAGGAAAGTGGTTTATATCACAAAAATCCCATTATGGTGCTGGCTATTAACTCTGTGGTATATGGGAACTACATATGCTTCTCCACATGCTGCATTGTAGCATTGAGAAACTAGTGGAATATTCTCAAGGCGGATGTCTGGGATACCCTCACTGTGTCCTCTGTTGGTAACTAAAATGTCTCTTGTTAGTATATGTAAAACCGCACAAACCTTAGTATCCACTGGCATAGATAATCCACAACTCCCACCAGCCTGCATATAAAGCCAGCATCTGTATGATGTCCCAAGCAACATGGTACAGGTTAACTATATCAATGTTGTGAAGTGATAACATTTTAAGCATAGTCAAATAGCACACTCTAACATGGCTACAAGTGGCAATATACACACTCAAGCTGCAGCAACCTCCCCAGCATGAACATTGGGATTTCTAAAGCAACCTGTAAGACTGCTAATTTCACCACGTGTTGCACTTATTCATTTCTGAATCATTCTGCCATCTTGTTTTGATTCATTTGTATACACAAAGCCATTCATTTTAATACTGTTGCTGATTACCATATCATTATGTAGTCATTAGAATGTACTGTGAGTAGCTATGCTGCTAGGCCTCATACATTTGCTCTTACTGTATAATTAAATCACACACAACCTGGGTGTGACAACTTGTTGCATATAGTCACTTCCCGCAATGTGGCAAATGTTTCTTCATCCCAGGAATGGCCTATTTCTACCCCCAAGTGCACCTTGAAAGTGATACAGTACCTTTTTGTGTTGACTGTGAAGAAAGTGTTTTAAGCTAAGAAAATACAAGCTTATAAGTAAGATCATGGCATCCAGATCTAAGGATGTCATACTTCCACTGTACTTGGCCCTCATCAGGCCAGTAATCAAGTACAGTGCACCCTTTGGCATGTATCTCACCAGGAGCAACAGTTGGAGCATCCTCAGAGGTTTCTCACCAAAAAAATACAGAGTAGAGCCAACATGTCATGTGTGGACTCATTAAAAGACCTGTCAGCGTATTTGGGTTGATCTATGCCTGACCTACAAGGCAGACTCTGACCTGGCCCTGATGAAAATGTAGCATATTTGCAAAACTAACTGCATGATGGTTATCAACTCCAAGGATTTAAACCTGATCTCTGACATGAATAGATAACACTGGTGAGACAGATATGTGTCCAAGAGATCGCCCCTCCTGTGGAATAAACTTCCTGTTCTCATGAAGCAGAGCCCTACCCTAACCATCTTCATGCTTAATCTGGACCAATGGATGGGAAATCACAGATTCACTCCTGGGGTGGCACCCATGTCACTTGTGAACAGAAGCAGTCTATAAAAACTGTCAAAACCCTGCTTGCTTATCCTTGTTGTCTTTGCTCTAGGGATGGAAAATTGGGTAAAACTGGCTAGAATTGTAAGGGCTCTTGAGCTGTTCTCCTAGTAATCTCCTATGAATCTGTGGACCATCTTATAGATCAATTTCAGTTTTAAGCAATTATTATTTATTTACTTATTTATTTTACATTTGTTTACGGGGAGGTCCGACTGACAGAGCTGTCCGTTTTCACCGGAGGCCTGGGGAGAAAAGCTCCAGAACAATTGCTGACACACTACACTTAAGACATTTGCATGAGCATTGTGGTTTACACATTCACTTATAAAATATAGTAGATAACATGTTATTGCATAAGATATTTACATAAGCGTAGTGGTTTAGACATACAATTAAAAGTATAGCAGGTAGTAACATATGATGGTTGTTCATACAGTATGTTTAGCAGAGATAATCTTGAAGATGTACTGAAGAGAAGACAAGAAAGGAAAACAAAAAGGAAGAGAATATAGACAAGTTCACATGAAGTGCATTGACATTTTAAGGGAAAGCTATTCAACGTAGTCTGTGGGACAGTTAATGGGTATAGATGGGACAGTGGGGAGTAGGAGGCAGTGAGTTGGTATGGAACGTGTGATAATATATAGTGCATCTGTGGGAGTTTTAAAGAGGAGGTTGGATAGTGGGTAGGGGAAAGGAGTTAGAATATGTCAGCCAGGTGCTGGGCAGTTACAAGTAACGTGTGATAATATATAGTGCATCTGTGGGAGTTTTAGAGGAGGTTGGATAGTGGGTAGGGGAAAGGAGTTAGAATATGTCAGCCAGGTGCTGGGCAGTTACAAGTAACGTGTGATAATATATAGTGCATCTGTGGGAATTTTAGAGGAGGTTGGATAGAGGGTAGGGGAAAGGAGTTAGAATATGTCAGCCAGGTGCTGGGCAGTTACAAGTAATGTGTGACAATATATAGTGCATCTGTGGGAGTTTTAAAGAGAAGGTTGGACAGTGGGTAGGGGAAAGGAGTTAGAATATGTCAGCCAGGTGCTAGACAGTTACAAGTAACGTGTGATAATATATAGTGCATCTGTGGGAGTTTTAAAGAGAAGGTTGGATAGTGGGTAGGGGAAAGGAGTTAGAATATGTCCGCCAGGTGCTAGGCAGTTACAAGTAACGTGTGATAACATATAGTGCATCTGTGGGAGTTTTAAAGAGGAGGTTGGACAGTGGGTAGGGGAAAGGAGTTAGAATATGTCAGCCAGGTGCTGGGCAGTTACAAGTAATGTGTGACAATATATAGTGCATCTGTGGGAGTTTTAAAGTGGAGGTTGGATAGTGGGTAGGGGAAATAGTTAGAACATGTCAGCCAGGTGCTAGGCAGTTACAAGTAACGTGTGATGATATATAGTGCATCTCTGGGAGTTTTAAAGAGGAGGTTGGATAGTGGGTAGGGGAAAGGAGTCAGAATATGTCAGCCAGGTGCTGGGCAGTTACAAGTAACGTGTGATAATATATAGTGCATCTGTGGGAGTTTTAAAGAGGAGGTTGGATAGTTGGTAGGGGAAAGAGTTAGAATATGTCAGCCAGGTGATAGGCAGTTGTATGTCCAGGAGTTGTTTAGGTGGGAAATAAGCTGTTTTTTGAAGACGGTTTTGTTAGGTTCTAACCTGATTTTATTTATAAAGTGTTTGTCTATACTTGCCTAAAAAATGGCAAAAGTGTTGCCAACACTGACAGCTGTAGATTAGTATGGTTTTATGGAGAGGAAGTAAACATTTAGTAACATTAATAGAACAATGATGATCCAGAGGGAAGCAGAATGTAAGAAAATATTGCTGTTATTTTTGGGTCTTGATGCAGAGAAAACATTCAACACAGTAAGCTTTATGAGTAGGGCAATGGAAGCATTTGCATTCCCCCTCCCTGACACAATAATAAGGTTAATTTGGAAGATATTTGAAGAATTGGAGGCAAGAATTAAAGTGGGAGGGTTCCTCCCCATAAAATCATCCAAGGCAAATTTTGAGAGAAAAATCGCCAAGGACTCTAAAGACAATCATAAGGCCTTCTTTAGCTATGTTAGAAACCTAGGAGGAAACTCCCAGATATGCTCAGAATTAGTTCAAAATGATGTGAAAATTACTGAACCTACACACATTGCTAACATACTGGCTGACAGGTTCAGTGCAAACTTCTCCCCCCCCTCCCCCCCAAAAGGAGAGATATCTATTCCAGAGGATTGTAGCCCCCCAAACATCTCCAACGCCCAGGTGAGAACTGCCCTCACTAAGGCAAAACACAGCATCCATGGGACCGGATGGTGTCCCCGGCTGTGTGCTTCATGAACTCAACGAGGAATTAAACCCACAGTTAGGACAGCTGTTTAATCTTAGCCTCACCTCAGGATACGTGCCAAGGAGTGGCGACGGCACTGTGGTCCCACTTCATAAGGGCGGTGCCTCCACAGACCCTGGAAATTACCGCCCCATTAGCTTGACAAGCCTTATCTGCAAAGCCATGGAGAGGATCATAATGGAACTCATAAATAAAGACATAGGGAACTTGCAGACTTTGGATCCAACCCAGTTTGGCTTTGTCAAAGGCAGATCCTGCCTCTTAAACTTGGTTGACTTTTTCGAGACAGTCATCAAGGCCATTGATGAGGGAAAGGCAGTCCATACAGCCTACCTCGACCTGGCAAAGGCCTTCGACACAAAACCCCACTCAGGTATCATCGAAAAACTCATCAGCTTGAATGTAAACCCATACATCACAAGATGGGTTGCAAACTGGCTAAGTGACAGAACCCACAGGGTCAGAGTTGCTGGAGCCATGTCAGACTCAAAGCCTGTCACAAGTGGTGTCCCACAGGGCTCAGTCCTGGGTCCACTCTTGTTCGGCATCTACTTTTCTGAAGTACAAGCAAACACAGGAGGGTTATGGCTGACAAAGTTTGCAGATGACTGCAAACTGGGCCATAGTCGAAAACACATCTGACACAGATATCCTCCAGAAAGGCCTCACAGAAACGGATAACTGGTGCCAGAGCCATGGCCTGAAGTTAAACGCCAAAAATGCATAGTCATACCCTTCGGGAAAAACAAGGTTACCCCTAGCTACCATATAGGTGGCAATCCACTGAGCACAGAAAAGTAATCGGGATCTGGGGACCCAAGTTGACAGTAGCCTTTCATTTGACACTCATGTTGCTAAAGTAGTTAGGAAAACCTTCTATATCGCCCACCTGATCATGAAGGGATTCACATCTAGATCAAGGGAGGTCATCGTCCCCTGTACTCATCACTCATTAGACCTATGATTGAGTACAATGCCCCGCTCGAATGTATCTGACCAGACACCTGATGCAGCTTGAAAGGCCCCAAAAGTTCCTCACCAAAAGGATAAAGGGTCTCAAAAATATGTCTTATGCTGCCCGACTGAAAGAACTCCAGCTCTATTCAGTCTCATACCGCTTGCTCAGAGGTGACCTGTGCCTGACATATAAGGCCATGTCAAACCCAGATTTGATGAATATGCTTCACCTCAAAAATCTAGATCCCTCAGAACCACAAGGGCGGAGACTTAAACCTTGACACGGTTATAAATAGAACGTGCTGGAGGGACAGATTCATCACCCAGAGACTCCCTATGCTGTGGAACAAAATCCCAGTACATGTGAGGCAGAGCACCTCGCTGGCCTTGTTCAAGAGGAATCTTGACCAATGGATGGGAGATCGCAGATCTACCCCAGGGATTACTTCAGTGTCACTGCTTGACAGAGGCACAGAAAAATGATAGGCATAGTTTTTATTCAAACTAAAGGGGTGGCGAAAGCCACATAACTATGGGCTAGGCTTATAAATGCCCTTGGGCAGATAGCCTAGTATGAACCTATGAACCTATAAGTTGTGCTTGACTAGAGGAACCAGGCAAGGCTGTGCTCTTTCTCCTTTGTCATTTGCTTTATATTTAGAGTCACTGTTAAAAAATAAAGGACTCAGAAATTCAAGGATATAATTGGTATGGTAATCAAAAAATGGCTTTATTTGCAAGTGATATTATTCTGTACTTAAATCTAGAAAAGGACATTTTTATTTTTTGGGACATTTTGAAACAATTAATTTTTTTTCCCAGGATATAAACATAATGAAAATAAAGCAAAGGCTATTTATGTACCTACTCAGGAATTGGTTCATCAATTACCTATATTTTTGGGGACATGATAAGATTAAGTATTTAAGAGAATGGACTAAAACAGATTTTGTTATGGAAGCTAAGGATATGTGGGAAGAGACTAATTAAAAGATAATACAAAAATGATGCTGCGGTAGCGTTGTCGCCTCACAGTAAGATGTTGTCCTGTTCGATTCTCAGCTAGAGCGTCTTCTGTGTGGAGACATGCGTGAATGGGCGTACCTTTGTTGAAGGCTGTGCGTCAGGGCCGGCAACTCGGCATGTAAAAATCTACTGCCAATCATTAGCGGACCGGAGTTCCGCTGTGGCGACCCCTTACCAGGAAAAGTCAAAAGACACAACAACAACAATAAAAATGAGAAATTGGAAGTAATTGTTTTATGGATATGGATATTAAGATACTAGCATTGAATATTTTTTCATCCATTTAGTTTTATATATAAGTCATCTTTAAATCTATAAAGTTGCAGAAAGTATTGCTTTTTGGGGGTTGGTATAACGGTTAAGGTGTTTACCTCATAGACACAAGGTACCTGGTTTGATTGTCACCTGTGAAAGGGAATTTGGCTAGCCTTAATATGACTCACAAGGGCAGCTAGCATAGTATTTGCCTATAAATCTATTCTAAGAGTTAAGGCAACACAGAAATGGAGAAAGGAGATCTTGTCAATAGGGGTGACTGCAAGTAGGTGTACAAAAAATCATGAAGGAGCTAGAATTTACTGGAGAAAACTGACAAAGGAATCAAGGTATTCAGAGTAAATAGAGTTTGAAAGGTAGTAAAGTAGGATGGGACCAAGAAGAAGTTTGGATTGTAGGCCGGAGACTGCCTTCCTTAGCAGGTTTTAATATCAGAGTGTATGCAAATACAAAGGGCTATGGGAGTCCTAAATTAAAAACTTGCTCTAATCAAGTTTGTCAAATCTAGAACTGAAGCTGTTGCTAAAAGGGATAATTAGTATGGTATGTAAAATATTGCATGACAACTATAAGAATCAGTCAGACGAGGTTACGAAGATTGGGAAGAGAGATTGGAAAAGCAATTTACAAGGGATCAATGGGAGGACATATATATGGCTCCCAGGTATGCAGAAAACTACAGAAGGGTTAGAATTTTTGCTTGGAAGTGTTTGTATGTTTATTTTATATCTCAAGCAGACATAAACTAATTTTCCACAGGCACCTTTAAACATCTATTGCAACATCACCAGTTATTGGAGACCCCACATTCTGCCTCTCAGTAGTCATCTTGGAATTAGTGCTTCTCTGTACTCCTGGTGAGAGAAGGAGTACAGGGACATTATTTCCTGGAGACTGCTGATCACCAGAAAGCCTAATAACTGCTTTATAGGTGACAGCTTGGAATCTGTGCTTATATTCTGGTCCTGGTGCGAGAAGGAGAAGAATGCATTGATTTCTGACTGTTTCTAGTTGGAGAGTGAGTGTCTGTGCTTAACGTTCCTGATTGGCCTGGTTGCTATTCGAGCATCTACCAGAAAAAGGCTACAAGCCTACAGACCCTTGCATCACCTGGGACAAGACTGTGGCTCACAAAACAGACTGTGACCTGCTTCTCATCTTGGGATTGGTGCTAACATTTTGCTTCTGGTGAGAGAAGCAGCAAAGGAGCATTGTATCTCAACAGAGTGAAGCTGTGCTGAGACCAGCATTAGTAGCAGCCAGGCAGTAGCCATTCATGCAACTCTCCTCTTTTCATCATTCTTGACAAGCTAATTCTTTGTTTTCAGTAAGTACTGCTTGATTTGTTTCTAACTTCAGAATATCCGCCTAAATACTTCATCCTTAAATTTTCAGGGTCTACATATTAGTTTCCCCTCAACTGTTTGGCAGTGCACTGTATAGACGCAGACATCTTGTGTGACATTTTTCCTATAAAAGCACAATTGAAATTTCTCCATTCCCTAGTTGCACACCGGACAACTAGTTTGCAGTGACAAGCACCATCCTCATAGTTGCAAACCAGATACTCCTGACAGTAATTGATATTCTCACTCCAACTGTCTAATCAATAAAAAAGGGTCTGTTGCCATGGATATGAACTTTCCTACTCTCTCCGTTACCAGCTTGGTGGATATGGGCATCCTGAGGCAATGCAGAAATTGCCTAATGTTTACTGACAACCAGTTAATTATCAAACAGACTGATATGGTATGTGAGAAATGTATTTACACAATACATACATACATACATACATACATGCAAATGTTTAAAGCATGGGCATTAAAGCCCTTCTAGCTTGCCAATATGCCAAAACACTTGTTCCCATAATAAATGTCCAGGCTGTTCTTAAAAATATCTAAACTAGTACTTGCTTCAATGTAATTTGGTAGTCTGTTCCAAGCATCAGCAACTCTGTCAAAGAACCAATTAGTACACTTCTCATTCCTATAGAATCTTCTACATAAGTTATCGCACGATTCTCTAGTACTTTTTGATAACCCCAAATATTGTCACTGGAGGCAAAGCTCTTACATAAAAGTACTCCTAATGTCAATACGATTGTCAGTAGTACACACACACTGCACCCATCACACACAATTGAAAGCAGACGTATCAACCCACATATGCTGAAGCGCTTAAGTGTAACCTTCTTAAACCACAAAGACCTCCTAGATGAAGTAGATATAACAAATACCCTCATCAGCCCCAAATTAACTCTTTCAAAACAACCCCCACATCAACATATAGAGCTACATCTCATGGAGCCTCTACCTCAGCCCATAAGGCAAGCCACCACACAGTCCAACATTCTAGTCATTGGAGACCCCATCATGAGGCACACTGATGTCCCTCTCACCAGGCCGAGTAAGGAAAAAGTCATGGTCAGTTGCTTATCAGGAGCTAGGATCCGCCACATTACGCAGGCACTCAGGTCATTGGAGCACACTTACCAATATGACTCAGTCATAGTTCATGTGGGAGTAAATGACCTGAGATGTACCTTCCTAGACTATATGAAGAGAAACTTCATGGAGCTCTCAAAATATGTATCTTAGGCTGGTATGAGCCTAGCATCGAGCAGCATTTTACCTTTTCCAAGGATGATGCCACAATATGAACAAAAGATAACTGACTTTAGTGATTGGCTTAGTTTCTGGTGTCATTCTAAATGGGTGCAATATTTTTTAGCATGGAAGAAGATGGTCAACAGACCATGCTGCTTTGCCAGGGATGGTCTGCACCTCTCTCCTCTAGGCTTTCAAATATTAGCTAAAACATTGTCTTCCCCATAGTGCCTTTTTTAGGCAATGCCAAACTGAAAGTACCACCTACATAGCAAATCAAAACCAAGAAAATTTAAAGGTATTACTGCACAATGCTAGGAGTCTAAACAAAATCTCCACTCCCTAAAAGCTCCCTTTTCCCTAAAGAATGCTGACATCTGTGTGGTCACTTAGACATGGTTTAAAGCCTTGGAGAGCACACCAATGTTGTGCTAGGTTATAAAGTCTTCCACACATTTAGGCCAGCTACTTCTACTTGTGAACCTCTGCTATCGCTGAAAAAAACAAAAAAAATCTTGCTTTTTTCCCACTTTTCTGAGATTTAAAAAAGTTCAGTTATAGGCTTGCTGTTCTTGAACTGTTTGTAAGTTTCTGTGAGGCCATTTTTTGCTTGGGCTAAAGGGAAGTCTCTCTGTTGATCAGTGGCAGTGAAAAACATTGAGCAGCCTGCCTGCCCCTGTGGGAGTGGTTACTGACTTGAAACTGTAGTTTTATTGGCCATTTTGGGTCAATTCCAAAACTCCTTCTTCTTCCTCTCTTAAAACCTGGTTGCCTCGTGGTTTTGGCATCTTTTCAGGCTTGTTGGCTGTTGGTGAAGCACCCACCAAGAGGAGAAAATGCTGAGAGAAGAAAGGAGCCACTTTTGAGATTTTAAGTATTTTTCCTCTGTTTATTTGCTAAGTTTTTCTGCATAGCCGCCTATTTTGAGCATTTTCTGACTTGTTAAACTTGATTTCAGCATTAGTAACTGTATTTAGAGCACAACCTAGAGCTGTTTACTGAATTTCCTGTTTGCACTTATTTTTAAAATCGTTTTTTTCTCAAAACTTGCATTTTATCTGTCTTTGGCCTAGCACTCTTGTGTGGGGTCATTTACTGCACTCCGAACCACACCAAAAAAAAACAATGACAGTCCCAGTCACAGAAATATGCACTGACCACGAAGATGCAACCACTTTCCTTTTATTTGAATATTAAAATAACAGCAAATACTGGTTAAGCGCTTTCATCTACTTATGGTAGATTTCATCAGAACCATTACTAATAGCCATTATCCACTTTATATATGGCCCTAAACCAATCAAAAACTAAAAACGTGTACCCTATACAAACTAATTAAAATTTAAAGTGCATGATTCCACAATGTCTACCTATCACTATTTTCTTTTTTTATCACAAATAAAACTTATATGTTAAGACTGTTCATCAAACATAATTAATATGAAGACACAATAATACATATTTACTAATAAAACAGTTCACATGATATATACAGATGTATGTACAAAGTGTTAAAAATGTTAAAAATCTAGAATGCCTAATATTTATAATGCTATATATGTATGGTCCCCAATGATGACCTGACCTAACAATACTTCTATCATGGCTTATCTGAATATTCCTCGTATTTGATCTTCACCTATACTTCTCTAATACTGACTTAATAGATATAGTATCATTAAGTCCTGGAAATTCAGAAGCATTAAGCTTAATTTGCCATCTTGTTTCCTTTTCTCTCAATAATAATTTTATATTCCCACCCCTAGGATTGGGTTTGATAGATTCTAATATACCAAAATCAAAGGAGCTGCAGATACTATTACCGTTGAGATGTCTCCATAATGCATTATTTGTATCCTGCCTTTTTATCCTATAGTAATGCTCATATATTCTATTCCTCAGACATCTAATGGTCATCCCTACATAATAACATGGACATTTTGTACACTTTGCCAGGTACACCACATGGGTTGTCCTACAATTACCTTTTCGAAACCTTATCATTGTATTGTGGGGATCTTCCAGAGTGATAGTCGTAGCTGGTATGATGTATTTACACTGATTACACCTCCCACATCTGGTTGTTCCCCTATCCAATTGTTTATGACTCGAACTTTTTCTCATCCCATATCTTGTCTTAAGGTTATTACCATTTCTATATACAAATTTTGGTCCATCTCCCACTGTCTTGTAAACGCTATCATCTGTTTTTAAAATATTCCAATTACTCCAAATTATTTTTTTGATGCCATTCACCTCTGGTGCTTATTGTAATATACATGCTCTAGTAAAATCATTTGTTTCCAAAGGTCTATTATGTCCTTGTACACCACTGTTCTCTCCGCCTAATATTGGCTTATATTTTTTCCCCCATTCTTTCTTAATATATTCTGTGATGTCCATAATAATTTCCTTCGGGTATCCCCTTGCCTCGAACATTTTACCTATATTGTCCATTTCCAACACCATGTCAGAATACTGGGAAGTCATTCTGGCAGCTCGAATACATTGCCCTTTTATTATACTCCTCTTTTGGTGTAAGGGGTGACAGCTTGTAAACTCTAAATAATCATTACTAAAAGTTTCTTTCCTAAATAAATTAGACTTAAATCCACGGTCAACTATTGTGATTCTGGTGTTCAAAAATGCTATACTCTTCTTGTCCATATTGAATGTAAACCGTAAATAATCACATCTGGTATTAAGATAAGTTATAAATTCATTGATGGTGCTTCCATTTCCCCTCCACACTACAAAGACATCATCCAAAAATCTTAGATAACATGCAATGTGAGACTTCCATTTACTTGATAGGATGAATTCTTCCTCCCAATTTAAAAGAAGTAGATTGGCATACATGGGGGCACAGGCAGCCCCCATTGCTACACCTTTACTTTGCCTATAGTATTCCCCTTGAAACATAATATAATTGTGAGTCAAAACTACCTCCATAAAGTCCATTATTAGACTTATTTTATCCCATTCCATATCGCTATATTTCTGCATACTGTTTTGGAATCTGGTTAGTCCTTCCTCCAAAGGGATACTGGAAAAAAGATCGGCAACATCAATAGTAATTAATATGCTGTCATCAGTAATGTATTGATTGTCTAATCTACCTAGAAAATCCCACGAATCCTTCACAATATGACTAATCTTTGTATATAAGGTTTTTAACCAGCCATCCACTACTTTACCAAATGGAAAAGTTTTAGATTTACTACCCGATATGATGGGTCGAAAAGGAGGTTCTAATATATTTTTATGGACTTTGGGAATTCCAACAATAGTACTGATAATAGGGGAGTCTTCCTTTAAAAATTCGTATAAATTAATATTAATTCTGTTGTCTAATAACATTTCTTCTAAAATTAAATCCACTTTATGATATCCAATGTTGACTTCATTAATAGATGTAACCTCATAATTACCTGAATTAAATAATATACTATTAATTTTGTTATTATATTCATCAACATCGTATATTACTACTCCCCCTCCCTTATCAGGCTTCATTATTCTTATGTTATTACTAGCCTGAATTTGTCTCATTATTTCATATTCTTTATAACATAGATTGTGTTGATGTTTTATTCCTTTATTCATATATTTGTATAACTCATTGAGAACAACTTTTTCATATATGGCCAAGGTATTATTTAGGGGGGGTGTAAATATACTTTTTTTCTTGAATTCATCCTTTTTTATTGTATTTTTCCCTTTAAAATATACAGCTAAATTTAGCTTTCTTAAATTTTTTTTAAAATCTATAATGTAATCCACTATATTACCACTGTTATTAGGAATATATTTCATTCCTTTAGATAACAGTTTAAAAAATTCCTTACTTAGTTTAATCTGTGTATAATTATATATGCTGAAGTCTCCCATACTATAGTGTACATCACTATGTTTTATAATTTCATCATTTGGAATAATCTTTTTATTCACATGTAATTCCTTGTTCTTCCCCAACTGTTTCCTTGCCAGCTGTCTTGTCTCCTGTTCCACTTGTTGTTGTGGTCTCTCCACTTGCTTCCTCCTAAAAAACCTTTTGAATTATAAAACCCTCCATTTCTTCCAGTATTATGTGTATAGTGTTTTCCTTCATTCCCTTCGTTTCTCAATTCAATTCTATCAGCATTATTCATATTTCCCATGTTGGTACCAAATTTATATGCTTCACCCTTTTCATACTGTTGTAAATCTCTCCTCAATTTTTTACATTTTCTGTCAAACTGCTTATTGATTTGATTTTCTACCCAAGTGAATTGTGCATTAAAACACATTTCAAATTCATCAAATAATAAATCATTAGTAATAATTTGATCTAAACGTTCAATTTCAGACAGGAGACTACAAATTTTTCTATCATTACATGATATTATAAATTTCATAAACGTAAAACCAAATTCATTAAACATTTTTGTACATTCATTCACCTTCTCGTCGTCCATCTCTATACCCATAGGCCATTTATAAAATCTCAGTCCCATGGGAACAATATTAGTATCCAAACATTTCTTTAAATATGTATTATCTAACTGGACACTTTTTAATACCTTGAGTTTTTTACCAAAATCATAAATAATGTCCTTAAGTGTTTTGTTGTCCACGTTATCATTATCAGTCTCAGTGTGTTCAGTTGCTTTCTTTTTATTACCATTAAAATCATAGCCGATTGCTAAAAAATTGCTAGTGTTATATCTTTTTGGTCTTTCATTATTGGTAGGCTTAATGTTAGTTTGAACAGTACCTTTAGATGTTGTTTGTCCTGCCATAGCGTAAGTCCTCTTAGGTACCGTCCGTTTTGGTCTCACTCCAGAAATGTTGTAGTCGTCCTCTGACCCTTCTCCAAACGTGAAATTACCTTTTCCTTCACCTATATTCCACTTGGATCCATAAGAGGCCCGTTCAACATCTGGCGTTCCTTCACCCTGACCGTTAGGCACTGAGTGTGTCGACCCACTAGCTTCCTGCTTACGCGGTGACGCCTTCCTTGAATCATCCCTTCCAATCATACCTCGACTACCCGGCTGACTGACATGCTCTAGCAACCGGGTTAACTCTCCTTTCACAATTACCATCTCGGATTGTATCCTATGGATATCGTCTCTCCTCGGTGAAAATATTGATGGTAGTTCATCAAGGGAATCCATCTCCTCACACGACACAGAAAAAGTAACACTCGACTGGTCTGGCCAACTGTATAACTCCGAACCACACCAAAAAAAAACAATGACAGCCCCAGTCACAGAAATATGCACTGACCACGAAGATGCAACCACTTTCCTTTTATTTGAATATTAAAATAACAGCAAATACTGGTTAAGCGCTTTCATCTACTTATGGTAGATTTCATCAGAACCATTACTAATAGCCATTATCCACTTTATATATGGCCCTAAGCTATGGCGTACAGCAACATTTTTGGACACCAGAATCACAATAGTTGACCATGGATTTAAGTCTAATTTATTTAGGAAAGAAACTTTTAGTAATGATTATTTAGAGTTTACAAGCTGTCACCCCTTACACCAAAAGAGGAGTATAATAAAAGGGCAATGTATTCGAGCTGCCAGAATGACTTCCCAGTATTCCGACATGGTGTTGGAAATGGACAATATAGGTAAAATGTTCGAGGCAAGGGGATACCCGAAGGAAATTATTATGGACATCACAGAATATATTAAGAAAGAATGGGGGAAAAAATATAAGCCAATATTAGGCGGAGAGAACAGTGGTGTACAAGGACATAATAGACCTTTGGAAACAAATGATTTTACTAGAGCATGTATATTACAATATGCACCAGAGGTAAATGGCATCAAAAAATAATTCGGAGTAATTGGAATATTTTAAAAACAGATGATAGTGTTTACAAGACAGTGGGAGATGGACCAAAATTTCTATATAGAAATGGTAATAACCTTAAGACAAGATTTGGGATGAAAAAAAGTTCGAGTCATAAACAATTGGATAGGGGAACAACCAGATGTGGGAGGTGTAATCAGTGTAAATACATCATACCAGCTACGACTATCACTCTGGAAGATCCCCACAGTACAATTATAAGGTTTCGAAAAGGTAATTGTAGGACAACCCATGTGGTGTACCTGGCAAAGTGTACAAAATGTCCATGTTATTTTGTAGGGATGACCGTTAGATGTCTGAGAAATAGAATATATGAGCATTACTATAGGATAAAAAGGCAGGATACAAATAATGCATTATGGAGACATCTCAACGGTAATAGTATCTGCAGCTCCTTTGATTTTGGTATATTAGAATCTATCAAACCCAATCCTAGGGGTGGGAATATAAAATTATTATTGAGAGAAAAGGAAACAAGATGGCAAATTAAGCTTAATGCTTCTGAATTTCCAGGACTTAATGATACTATATCTATTAAGTCAGTATTAAAGAAGTATAGGTGAAGATCAAATACGAGGAATATTCAGATAAGCCATGGTAGAAGTATTGTTAGTTCAGGTCATAATTGGAGACCGCACATATATAGCATTATAAACATTAGGCATTCTAGATTTTTAACATTTTTAACACTGTACATACATCTGTATATATCATGTGAACTGTTTGTTTTATTAGTAAATATGTATTATTGTGTCTTCATATTAATTATGTTTGATGAACAGTCTTAACATATAAGTTTTATTTGTGATAAAAAAGAAAATAGTGATAGGTAGACATTGTGGAATCATGCACTTTAAATTTTAATTAGTTTGTATAGGGTACACGGTTTTAGTTTTTGATTGGTTTAGGGCCATATATAAAGTGGATAATGGCTATTAGTAATGGTTCTGATGAAATCTACCATAAGTAGATGAAAGCGCTTAACCAGTATGTGCTGTTATTTTAATATTCAAATAAAAGGAAAGTGGTTGCATCTTCGTGGTCAGTGCATATTTCTGTGACTGGGACTGTCATTGTTTTTTTTTGGTGTGGTTCGGAGTTATACAGTTGGCCAGACCAGTCGAGTGTTACTTTTTCATTTACTGCACTATTATAACTTGTTGATACTTGTGAACCTCTGCTATCTCTGAAAAAAACAAAAAAACAAAAAAAATCTTGCTTTTTTCCCACTTTTCTGAGATTTAAAAAAGTTCAGTTACATGCTTGCTGTTCTTGAACTGTTTGTAAGTTTATGTGAGGCCATTTTTTGCTTGGGCTAAAGGGAAGTCTCTCTGTTGATCAGTGGCAGTGAAAAACATTGAGCAGCCTGCCTACCTCTGTGGGAGTGGTTACTGACTTGAAACTGTAGTTTTGTTGGCCATTTTGGGTCAATTCCAAAACTCCTTTATCTTCCTGTCTTAAAACCCTCTTTTGCGCGGTTTTGCGCATTTTTGAGCATAGCGCAACAGCGGGCAGCGCCGCCTAATTGGGTTTAAACTATTCTTGGCTCCACAAAGTCTGCTCTTCACTTTTTCCCTTAGAACTGCTCTCTCTCTCTCAATTTAAACACCATATTCTCATTCTAAGGCCCTTCACTGGTCCAATTAAGTAATCCTACAAGTTAGCACTATTAAACCATAAGCACTACTTACTCTTATACTCTCTACAATTACCCTGTCCTCTATTGGTCCATATTAAATTCAGTTTCCCTATATTACTCTAGCATGTCCAAAGGTCAGTCAATGGTTTCCTCTCCAGTCCAGCTGGTGAATCTGGGAATTTTGAGGCAATGTTACAACTGTCTCATGTACACGGACAACCCTCTCCTCCTCCAAACAGGTTCAGATATATGTGAGAGATGCAACTATTTAGCCAAACTGGAGGCTGAGCTCTCTCATCTCAAAACTGGTGTAACCAGTCAGGAGGAGAAGGTAACCTCACACAACACAATTCCAGTATCACATAGTCCCACCACATCAGCGAACCAAATACATAAATACACAAAATATACTCGGAGGCTCTAAATAAAAATCTACCTAAGCAACAGAGACCTCCAAAGCAGACATCCAAGCAAACGCTACCTCAAAACAAAACACGCACAACACATAACCCACAAAGTCAGTGTGCCAAGCAGCCACAGCCCTTAAGGCTGAATAACACACCTGATACTCTAGTAATAGGTGACTCTATTGTCAGACACACTGACGTCCCGCTCACCAGGCTGAATAAAGAGAAGGTCACGGTGAGCTGCCTGTCGGGTGCTAGGATCCGCCACATAACGCAAGCACTCAGGTCACTCCAAAGCAAATACAAATATGACTCAGTCATTGTACATGCTGGTGTGAATGACCTGAGACGTACCTCCCTGGACTACATGAAAAGAGATATAGAGGAGCTCTCTGATCATGTAGCCCAGGCTGGTATGACTCTGACCTTGAGCAGCATCTTACCCTCACCTAGAATGATGCCACAGTACAAAGACAAAATGATCGATTTTAACAACTGGCTAAAATTTTGGTGTCATTCAAAGGGGATCCAGTGTCTGTCAGCCTGGGATGACATGCTCGACAAGCCATGTTGCTTCGCTAGGGATGGCTTGCACCTGTCACCACTGGGCTTTGGGATATTGGAAAAGGCTCTTCCCACCCCCATAGTGCCTTTTTTAGGCAAGGCTCAAAAGTCAAACCCACCCCCATAGACAGCAAAAGGAACAAGAAACTAAGGGTAATGCTGCTAAATGCCAGAAGTCTTAACCTCAAGATGCATGCACTCGAAGCTCTCCTCAGTATGGAGAACATCGATATCTGTGCATTGACAGAAACCTGGCTCAAGGCTCCAGAGAGCACCCCAGCACTACCAGGCTATACCTCCTAACATGCTTTTCGGCCCCAAAACCCGGACTGAACCACAAAAGGAGGGGGAGTTTCCATATTTATCAAGGATATCCACACCTCCAGGTTAGTGGCATTGCACGAAGTATCGGAGACCATCCATGTGCAACTAACAGTGGGCAAGACTGCTTTTCAGTTTATAGCATCCTACAGACCACCCTCTCAAAGTCAGGAATCCCACTTGGCTTTCCTGAAAACATTGGAGAACATGAAGATCTCTCCGAACACCATTATATTGGGTGACTTCAACTACCCAAACATTAACTGGGAGCACTACTCAAGCCCCAGCACCTTAGTCCAAAGGTTCCTGGAAATTATAAACTCAAATGCTATGGAACAACTAGTCACCACTCCCACAAGAGGGGACAACATACTAGACCTGATCATTACTAACATGGGGACTCTATGCGCCACACCAGAAGTATATCCCTCATTGGTAAGATCAGACCATAAACTAATTTCACTGGATGTCCACATCCCGACCCCACCCACAGCCCAGAAAACCACAGTGAAAAACTTCTCAAAAGCAAACTTCTCACTTCTCAAAACTGAAGTGGAATCCTTCAAGGCCCCAGGGCCAGTGGAAACTACGGCCCAAACTGCAGAATCCTATATAAACGCATTCTACGGACATCTCCAGGAATGCATGGATCATGCTATCCCAAACAAAACCAAGACCCAATCATCCAAAGGCAGGCATCCAGTCTGGTGGACCCCTGCCATAAATAAACTGTACAACAGAAGGAGGAAGCTACTACATGATAGAGCAAAATCCCTAATAGGGAAGGCATCTCTGATCAGTACTAGCAAAAAATTACGATCCCTCATAAAATCCTCCAAGGCCAGCTTCGAGAGAAAAATTGCACAGGACACCAAAGACAATCATAAGGCTTTTTTCAGTTATGTTAGAAACCTGGGATGCAACTCCCAGACTTGTTCTGAGTTGATTCTAAACGACAAAAAATACACTGAACCCACAGACATCGCCAATATCCTGGCAGACAGGTTCAGTGCAACCCCCCCCCAAAAGAGCAAGTATCTATCCCGGCAGAGGGCTGCCTCCCAAACATCTCTGATGCTCAGGGGAAGGCTGCCCTCTCCAAAGCAAAAAACACTGCTTCCATGGGACCAGATGGCGTCCCAGGTTGCATCCTACATGAACTCCAAGAGGAACTAATCCCTCAAATAAAACAGCTATACAATCTCAGCCTCACTTCAGGATATGTGCCCACAAAATGGCGTACAGCAACAGTGGTCCCACTCCACAAAGGTGGAGCCTCTACAGACCCTGGAAACTATCGCCCCATAAGCCTGACTAGCTTAGTCTGCAAGGCTATGGAGAGGATCATCATGGAGCTCATAAACAAAGACATTGGGGACCTACAGACACTAGATCCTACCCAGTTCGGCTTTGTCAAGGGCAGATCCTGCCTTTTGAACCTGGTTGACTTCTTCGAAACAGTCACCAAAGCCATAGATGAAGGGAAGGTAGTCCACACAGCCTATCTGGACCTTGCAAAGGCATTTGACACAATACCCCACTCGGGCATCATAGATAAGCTATCCAGCTTAAATATAAACCCCTGTCACAAGATGGGTCGCAAACTGGCTCAAAGACAGAACCCACAGAGTGAGAGTTGCTGGAGCCATGTCAGACTCGAAACCGGTCACAAGTGGCGTCCCACAGGATTCTGTCCTGGGACCACTCTTGTTTGGTATATACTTTTCCGAGGTACAGGCAAATGTGGGAGGACTATGGCTCACCAAGTTCGCAGATGACTGAAAACTGGGTGCCATAATCAACTCTCCAGCTGACACAAACATCCTTCAAAAAGGTCTCATAGAGACAGATAACTGGTGCCAGCGCCATGGTTTAAAGCTAAATGCCAAAAAATGTATAGTCATACCCTTTGGCAAAAACAATGTGCCCACAAATTACCACATAGGCGGAAACCCATTAAGTACAGAGAAAGTTATTAGGGACCTGGGGACCCAAGTTGATAGCAATCTCTCCTTTGAAAACCACATTGCCAAAGTGGTTAGAAATACATAGCCCACCTCATCATGAAGGGTTTCACATCTAGATCAAGAGAGGTAATCATGCCCCTTTATTCATCCCTCATCAAGCCCATCATAGAATACAATGCCCCTTTTGGGATGTACCTTACCCGACACCTGCAGCAATTATAAAGACCCCAAAAGTATCTCACCAAGAGGATCAAGGGTCTCAAACAGATGCCATATGCTGCTCGGTTAAAAAAACTCCAGCTCTACTCAGTTGCATACCACCTACTTCGAGGCGATCTATGCCTGACATACAAAGCTATGTCAAATCCAGAATTAATGGACATGCTCCACCTCAGTAAATCTAAATCCCTTAGAGCCACACGCTCGAGGGACTTGAACCTCAGCACAGAAATAAATAGAACTTGCTGGAGGGACAGGGTCATAACCCAGAGGCTCCCTTCACTCTGGAAAAGAATTCCAGTTCATGTGAGGCAGAGCACCTCACTGAATCTCTTCAAGAAGAATCTCGATAGGTGGATGGGGGATCATAGGTTTGTCCCAGGGATTACTCCCGTGTCACTATTAGACAGAGGCACAGTAAACTAAACCTTAAAAAGGGCACAGTATACTCAAATCAAGGGGTGGCGTAAGCCATACAGAATCGGGCTAGGCTTATAATTGCCCCAGGGCAGATAGCCTAGTATGAACCTATGAACCTATGAACAGGCAGGGACTAAGGGTGGAGGTGTCTCTATTTACATCAGAGAAGAATATACTTCAAGGCTGGTCAAACAGGACAATGCACTTGAGCTGCTCCATGTTCAAATCACCACAGGCAAAATTCAATACCACTACTGTGCAAGCTATAGAGGTCCCCCTACATGACCCAGGAAACCCATACCATGTATTTAAACTTATTAGGAAACTAACCTTCCAACCCAATACCATATTCATGGGTGACTTTAATTACCCCACTATTAACTGGGAATCCTATATGAAACGTACATGCACAGAGATTCCTGGATTTTGTAAACACAAACTCCCTGGACAAGATAGTCAATACACCAACCAGAGGTGCAACCATACTGGATTTGGTCCTGACTAACATGGGAGAGTGCTGCACACCCCCTACTGTATTGTCTTCCCTGGTAAGGACAGACCACAAAATGGTCTCCTTTGAAGTAAAACTAAAACCTGGAATATTCAGGAACTATTCTAAGGCTAACCTCTTGCTATTAAGTGAGAACCTGGCAAAATTTCAAGCCCCCATAAACCCTGTGAACACTGCTGCCTATGCAGAACTGTTCACAGAAACCCTGTGTGAGAAGGTTAATAACTGCATGGAGGCAGGTGTACCCACCAGGAAGAAGTATAGAACTAACACAAAAAAACAAGCCACCCTGGTGGAATCACAAAATCAATAGGCCATATAATAGGAGGAAGAAAATCATGGCAAAAATTAGGAGGTGCAGCACCCACCAGGATAAAAGCACCCTCATCAAACTAAACAAAGAACTCAGAGGACAAATAAAGTCTACCAAAACCACATCTGAGGTACGTTTGGCCTCCCAGGCCAAGGACAACCACAAAGCATTCTTTAGCTATGTCCACAACCTCAAAGGCAATACACAATTGTGTGCAGAGCTCATTGTAAATGGAGCCACCTATACTGAGCCAGAAGACATAGAAAACCTCTTGGCTGATAAATTCAGCTCTAACTTTACCCCTCTCTCCTCCTCAACCTTTCCTTAGGAAATATCATCAAATATAACTCCCCCCACTATCACTAGTGAACAGGTCCTTAATGCTCTGTCTAAGACCAAGAACACTGCATCAATGGGCCTAGACCATATCCCAGGATGCCTTCTAAATAGCATGAAACATGACCTAACAGGGCCTCTGGAATTACTATTTAACTGTAGCCTCCAAACAGGTTCCATGCCTCATGAATGGAGAAAGCAACAGTCATCCCTCTACACAAAGGTGGGCCATTTACAGACCCTGGAAACTACAGACCCGTAAGTCTCACTAGTCTTATATATAAAGCCATAGAAGGAATTATCATGGAGATGATCAATAGAGAAATAGTAAACCTCCAGAGACTAACCCAACCCAGTTTGGTTTCAAGGGCAGATCATGCCTACTCAACCTGGTGGACTTCTTTGAGAAGGTCACCAGTGCAATGGATGAGGGCAAAATTGTTCACGCCTACCTTGACCTGGCCAAGGCATTTGACACAATACCCCACTCAGACATTGTTGACAAACTCAAGAGGTTAGGTACAGACCTATATGTCAACTGGTGGATAGCCAGCTGACTCACAGACAGGACCCAGGAATTTAGAATTGGGGAGTCCATCTCTACAAAGAGGCCAGTCACAAGTGGAGTCCCTTAGGGATTAGTCCTTGGACCACTCCTTTTTGGCATTTACTTCTCAGAAGTCAAGGCCAATGTCAGTGGTCTCTGGCTGACTAAATCTGCAGATGATTGCAAATTAGGAGCTGTCACTGAATCTCACACTGACACAAATGTTCCCCCAGGAGGGTCTGGCACAGACAAACGACTAGTGACAGAGCCATGGACTAAAACTAAATGCCAAGAAATGCATAATAATATCTTCACCCCTTTTTCAGTCTTGCTGATCCAGCATCTTTTGCATTTTTATGGAATTATTCACTCCCAACTTCCACATTACAAAGACTACCACCCTCACCGTGTTATTTTTTTCTGGTCTCTCTATCCCATTTTGTGTGCTATATTTATTTATTTACATTTGATTACCAGCAAAGTCCGAATGGGTAGGAGCCCATTTTCAGCAGAGGCCCGAGGAAGAAAAGCTGCAAAGTATTACAAAATATTTTAAGAATAATAATTTTACAGTCTTAAAAAAATAATTCACACTTAATGGCAACTCGTTAGGCTTGCTATTAACCTGTGGTCCCTCCATCAGAGCTAAGCCATTATTAGACCCTTTGGTATTAAATATACCAATACTTCTCATTTCCCTTCTATGAAATAAACGCTGTTATTTCAGACTTTCAACACACCACCTGTACAACCATTTACTGCATTGTAGAAATCCTTTTTTCCCCTTTTTTCTTGCTTTTTTGCAGAGATCATTGAATTGTTTTCTGAAGGTTATCTCACTTTTTTGCTCGGAGATATTTTTGCCAGCTTCATTTAAGAGATAAGGCACAAAACAAAAATGGTAAAAATCAGGAGCAGAAATATTGTGACAACTGCCTGCCTAGTGTGCATTTAAGCAGGTGAATGCAACTTCATAGCAGTACCAGGTTTTAACATTTTGACACATGCCTCATAGTTTAGGCATTTTTTAGATTATATATCCAGACTGCCACTTTTCAGATTCAGGCATTTTTTTCCAGTCAAAAAAGGTATTCCACATTTAGTGCATGAAACTACATTATGATCAAAAAGTATCAGTTTTTAATTCATTTGTTCTTGCTGTAGATTATTATTATTGTTATTAACCCAGCAATTTGCATTTGTTTACCAGGAAAGTTTGACTGGACAAGAAAAACAGCCCCTGTTCAGTGGAAGCCTGGTATAAACTTGAAGCAAAAGTATTGAAACCCACTAAGGTTATAGGCAGACTGCTACTTTGGAAAACATAGATTCATGACTTTAGGCAGGTCAGTATTTTGAATTTCAGTTTAGTATTTTGGATTTTTGTCAGATTATTTATGAACCACAGTGGCTCATCTTTGAAGTCTTCCTAAAAATGCTTTCTTTTGTAACACTAAAGGAGATTTTTACATTTGGCATGTGGAATTACTTGTCAGTCAAGGCATGTTTGTGTTGCTCTTCTTACTGACATAATGCTATATGCTGACAGTGTAGGGCGAGTATATTAAAGTGTATCAAAGTTTAACCCTAAATTCATGAGCATATATTGATACCTTTCATTTATGAGCACAACCTCATGACATTCTTCTTTTTCTTTCGGCTGTTCCCATTAGGGGTCGCCACAGCGGATCATCTGCTTCAATTTCTTCCTTTTTAAAATACTGTGAGCCAGAACATAAAAGTATGTGCACTTCAGTATACTGCAGCAGAATAAGGGGCATATATGGGTAAATATACTAATGCTTAAAAGTGAAAAATATATTTCTGGAAGGAGGAATACACTTGTTTTGATGATATTTGACATTTAGAAATATAGAAGTGTAATTAATAGTTAGGAAGTGGTCCAGCAGCATCCGGTAGAAATTTTCTCATTGCACACATAGGTTTAGCAAACGACTGGAAGCTTTAGAATTTTAATTTATTCTTTGTTTTCAGTAGAGTTGCTGATACGCTGAAAATTAATAGTATGCCCAGTTTCTAATTAAACCCATTGAGAAGGCTTAAAAATAATTAATACTCTACATTTTCTGAGTAAGAAACGAAAACAAAATAGGATCAATTATAGAGAAGTTTACGAATTACAGTGAACTTAGAAAGACCTTGCCATTTATGTAACAGTTGTTTAAAGGAGCATGTGCTACAACAGAGACTAGAGTTGCATGGTCACTTGGCTAAAGAATCAAACCAGCTATTATGAATTTAATGAACTGCATGATTCTGAAATAAGAAACAGAACACTTTGTGACATAAGACATGACTAAAAAAGTGCAGCCTATTGAGAGAAGGAGACATGACCTTATCTAAAGGTATTAATGTATACAGAATGAATGAAATTACACATACATAGGAATTAACAGTGGAAATGTAAGTGCATAAGATAAAGTGTAACTCAAATAAAAAAGAAAAACGAGAAAGCAGGTATGCATTGCAACAGTAATGAAGATAATATACTAATATCACGAACCACAAACTGATGGATAAAATCCAGAAGCACAAAAGCAATCAAGCGGACAAACATGGTGAATAGGAAGAATATTTAATGGTAAGCGCTTTCGGCTGCAACTCCAGCCTTCATTAGACAAACAAAAACTCAAACTGAAATCTTTTTATACCATGTTAATAACAGTCAATTACCCAATATACCTCATTCAATTGATAATGATTAAAACATAACTGAATACATAATTAAATACTCTGAACCTTCCATTGAACAACTTTTAGATGACCAACCATATGTATATCTAAAAAATAATACATAAAACATAAATTACACATAATATGAACCCATGTACAAAAATATAAAAATATATTTATATATAAATAATGTGAATAACTAAGAGCATATATATTCAACCCAAATTGAATATACAATAAACAATTTTATTGTGTATCATCTTTTAAAAGCCTTAAGCTTTAAAATACTTGTAATAGAACTAGAATCATTTAGACCTGGAAATTGCGTGGCGTTTAAAAACACCTGCCACCAATATTCTTTTGATTCTAATATAATTTTCCAAGGCCCTCTTCTAGGAGATGGAGAAACCTGCTCCAATACAATGAAATGAAAATTATGTGTAGAATTTTGTGCAAGATGCCTATATAAGGCATTATTATGTGAATGCCTATTAATGTCATAAACATGCTCATAAATACGCTGTTTTAATTTTATTCAGTTTTGCCTATATAATAAGCTGAGCATTGTGAACATAATGCAGCATAGACCACCCCAGGAGTGTTGCAATTATATTTCCCCTTTAATTTTATCTGGATGCCATTAATAGATACTTGTTCAGCTTCCAAAAGATAGGAACAATAATCAGACATATTGCATTTTCTGATTTTACCCAGGATGGTACCCACTGTATTGGAACAAGCATTGCACCAATCCTTTAAATTTTGATCTCTTTTATAAATGATAGAAGGTTGTGTGCCTAAAAGGCTGACCAGCTGTGTATCTCACTTGATAAAAATCCAATTTTTATTCACCAAACTTTTAATATACTCGGAATCCTGTTTAAAAGTAGTGATAAAAGCTATATTCCCATTATTACAATTGTTGGTTCGAGCAGTGTTAATATTTGTGTCATTTTGTGCAATAGTTGATACTCGTTGTATCAAATCATGTTGCTCAGTTTGTTGTATGGCACATATATCAGAATGTCCCAATAATGGTTTATAAAACCCAGTTTCTCTTTTACTGAAAACCTTATGGAATATGTTGTCAACAAAATACTTGGGATAATCCCTGTTTAAAAACATATTCATAATAAATTGGCATTCTTCGACAAAATCATCAAATTGGGAAACCATACTCGAACCAGCTGTCCTTTTAAGACTGCCTTTTTAACGTGTTGGGGATGATTACTAGAAAAATGTAAGAATTTGTTGGAGTAAGTTTTCTTTCTATAGATATTGGCCTTCAAACTATTATGTGTTAAATCTTTTGATAAAAGAATGTCTAGATATGAAATATTGTCCACTCCAATTTCATGAGTAAAAATCAAAAAATATGTAGTGGCATTTATATATGTCATAAATTCATCAACCAGTTCTATAGGTCCATGCCAAATGAAGAAAAGGTCATCTAAAAATCAGCTATAAAAATCTGTATATTGCATAAATTGTGACTGAAACAAATACCTTGACTCCCAAATAGCCATAATGAAGTTAGCATATAATGTACCTATAGGGGAGCCCATTGCTACCCCTTTTATTTGTTTGAAATAATGCCCATCATGATAAATATAATTATTAGATAAAACTAGCTCTAATAAATGTACTAGCGCATTAAGTTCATCTTGTGTGATAGATACCATTTCTGAAAAAAAGTCAGTAAACCAATCTAAGCCTGTTTGTTGTGGTATGCAAGTGACGAGATCTTTTACATCCACTGTAATGAACTTGATATTATGCACACTATCAATATGTAAACTATTGACCTTAGTGAGAAAATCCCAAGAGTCACGACAAATATATTGTAGATTTTTCATTTTGTCTTTTAACCTCATATCAATATATTTGGCTATAAAATACGTTTTTGAGCCACCAGCATCCACAATGGGACGTAATGGTGGATTTTGCAAATCCTTGTGCAATTTTGGCGCTCCAAAAATAATAGGGATTTTAGGATTCTTCACTTGCATATATACAAAGGCTTCATTGCTTATTTGTTCCTGCCATAACATATCCTCTAAAAAATAATAATCATATCCTCTAAAAAATAATCAATTCTGGCATAAGAAATATTAATTTCATTTATAGAAACTTCAATATATGCATCATCATATAATATATGCAATAATTGTTGATTATAATCAAAAACATTCATTATGACTAATCCACCCCCCTTTTCAGGTTGCATGATTCGAACATCACCATTTGATTTTAACTTATTAAGTATCTGATATTGTGCCTTAGTGAAATTATTTTGTTGTCACTGTCTTTTATGCTGCTGGAGATGATGTCTGAAGTCAAGTTCACAAATTTCTTCAAACAACCTGATTTTAGGATGTAAAGGGGGGGTTTGTAAGACTAGGAACATGCATGGGATTACTCACCATGCCTGATGATTGTTGATGTATGGCCGCTAAATTCATTTTTCTAGTGAAAAGCTTTAATTCAGTAATTAAATCAGTGATTCTTGCCCTTCTTTCCGGTACATACATCAAGCCTTTACTAAAAATGTTAGCATGCTCAATTGTTAAAACAGCCTGGCTGTAATTATAAATATGATAGTCGCCTGTTGAGTTCGAAATGAGCTGATAGTTGTTGTCATCAAAAGGAAAAATATCCAAACTTACTACATTTAGTTGTAATTGCTGTGCGAGCCCATCCTCTGCCTCCTCCATGTTCGCGTAGTGTTGGCTCTAGTTTTGTAGCCCTCCTTGTTTCACAGACGTTCTGATCTGTGAAGATTGCCATCTTCTAAAGGGGACTGTTTTTGGTTATTGGCGTTTTCATCATTATGTGTTTGCGCGCCATCGCTGACCCTGGGAGGAGAGGTTTCCCTTACTGAATCATTACGCCACTGCCCACGTGATGGTTTTGGGTCTGGAATAGTCCATTTTGTCCCTCTGTAATTTACAGGTTTTTCTCTCTGTGACTATCTTACTATAATTGTCTATTTGAGTGAAAACTGCAAGATATTGATTCTGGCAGGCCGTAAATGCTCTTTGTTGTTTTATTTTAATACAAAAGTGCTTGAATTTGAATGTTCAATTCATCCATTTTTGTCCCATTATGTTTAACTAATACTTGCAAAAGCTCACACCCCTGTCAATTGAATAACTGTAGGAATTCCTTATGTAGTGCACTATTTTCTTTTAAGCCTGTAGGATATTTCCAATACCTCAGGCCTTTTGGGACTTGTTGTCTTTTTATACATTCATTGAAATAAACATTTTCGTGAACTAATTTATGGTACTGCCATATTAAATCATGAAATTCATCCACCATTGTTGAAAAATTGGGTGTGTGTATATTCCTCTCTGCTCCATTATTTTGCACTTGATTTAACCAATGATATAATTGAAAGTCATTTTGAGCAGTTTCACTATTATGCACATCATCCCGTTCTTGTGATTGTAACTGCCCCGGAGGTATACTGTCTATACTGTCAACACTGTCCATTCTAATATTTCTAAAATCAGGCAATCTTGAATTACAAGTGTTGTTATTACCAGAAAGCTGCTGAATCAATTGAGTAGGGCTTAATACCGAATGCTGAAGTGTATCAAATTCAGCTCTAGTGACCACCGATGCCGCATCTTACCATATCAGCCAGAAGCTGTTATTGAAATGGTATAAAAATATTTCAGTTTGAGTTTTTGTTTGTCTGATGAAGGCTGGAGTTGCAGCCGAAAGTGCTTACCATTAAATATTCTTCCTATTCACCACGTTTGTCCGCTTGATTGCTTTTGTGCTTCTGGATTTTATTCATCAGTAATGAAGATAAGAAAGAGAGCCATTATCACAAGTATAATGCAGTTAAAATTCAGACCTTGTGTACTGTGTGACTGCCAGGACAAGAAGAAATTTCACCAACAATTAATCAGTTTTGTTGTTACTACAGACAAAAGAATATTTTTCCAAGATGTTAAATGAAACACGAGTTTATTCAAAATAATTTACATGTTGAATAGAAACATGAAAATTAAATATTTGGTGGCACTGTTAAAGTGAAAAGAGTTAATGCAGTAAAGTTTATAATGCATCAGAAACACCAAGACAAAACTACAGGACAGAGTGTTGGCAGGAAAGTTTTGAGAATTAGTAAAATAATTATTGAATTTAAAATAGACACATGTGCAGAGTGTAGTACTTCTTTAAAGGTACTTGTGAAACACGGCAGCTAAAAGGCATAGAAAAGGGAGATGTTTGCGCAGTATTAACATATTAGAGTCACCAAGTTGAGTCACTTGGCCAAAAGCTATTCATTTGTGAATATAAAAATAAAAAGTAAAAGATCATGGGCCATATTCCAAAATAGTTGCTGTCACTGTAAATGTGTCCTGATTCCAAAAGACCTGCTCTTAGTATAAGTGATTTACTTCAGTATAAGATCTACCTATAAATAGGCTTGCTACATGGACCACATTCCAAAAGACCTGCTTTCAGCTTGCACTCAGTGTAATGGGTCACTTGCACTTACCAAGTCTTTTGGAATTAAACCCCATGAGTCAAGTAGTTGCACTTAAAGAGGCTGAGTCTCCTAATATTTTGGTTGTTTGGTTTGTGAGATGGTACGAATGTTAAAATGAAATTAGATTGTGAAAGAAGGTTAAAATTTGCTCCTGTAAAAAATTCACATAGAAATCCTAAATAATGTATAGAGCCATTGCAATGATAGCCTTCATGATTCTAGCTTACTTACAAGCCTAGGAAGTTTGCCAGTACAATATATTATACAAATAAGTATAGATGCTATGCAAGTGATACATGCTCCAAGAAAGGCACCAGTAGCACCCAGGAGTAGAACTGAGTAGATACTGAAGTGTATGGAGAGCTCAAGTGTCATTAAGAAGCAATCCGAGCCAAAAAGGATGGGTGAATAATATGGCTAATGTCATAAAACAAGGCAAAACTTCATTTTATTGATCCATAAGATCAGAATGAAGTGATTAAAAGATTTTTATTGAAGACGGTGGTGTCAGCAATATTTTTCAGCATTAGATGTATTTTGGAGATTCTGGAAGATAAAGATATGTTAACAGAGTCCAGATTGTGTATGTTTAATACACAATTAGGAATGTACAGATTCCCTAGAATTTAATTTAGTATTTTGTCAGCTACAGGGGTATTCTGAAAAGCTGCTGCACAGGTAATTGGAGACTTGGAAGTTATTGTAAACATAACTAATAATGTATTTATGAGAGAACAGACACATAGTACAATAGATTTGTTAAATAGAGTGACAGTGTCATTTCATGTTAAAAGTAAATGTAAAGTAAGTGACAAATATTTCATACATTTGGCAGATTCTGAAGTCTGAGGGACTGGGCTTGGTACAGAAAAATCAGAGTAATTCTGCAAATGCCAAAGCCAAAAAAAACAGACAGGCATTACAGAAGTATCTAAAAAAATGCAGTAACTGTCAAAGAATGTAACTAATACATCTGAGATATCTATATCTTAATAAAATTGTTAGTTGTTTCTAATATAGTTGAAATATCTACAGCTCTAAGAAAGCTGGTAGAACAAAATATAGCCTGGGAATAGTGCTATGAACAATAAAAGAGTTTTGAAATGCTAAGAAACAGTTATTGAAACAGTTACATTAAAATATTGCAGTATGAAAAAAACAGTTGTTTTGCAAGAGTTACCACTCAGAATGGGACAGGAGCTACTGTTCTGCAGGAGAATGCAACAGTTAACTACAGGTAAATAGCATTTACAGATGTAAAGAAGAAATGTGATAATTTAGAAACGGAATAGAAGATTACAGATTTAGGATAAAACAGACCACAGACCCTTGCAAAGTATACTCAAAAGTCTTTGTGCAACATATCTCTGAAATTACAAAGGATGTTGCTTTGTATATGAAAGTATTATCTGAAAATGAAATTTGAGCAAGGAAAGGCACTTAAGCATAGCAAATATATTTAGCAGATCATACTAACCATTAGTAATTGCTAAAATAAGACCTATAAAAATTGTGGTTAATTTATAACTAATAATAGAGGAATGAGTAAAAGAATTCCAGATGTGTTGATACTGACTTTATAGTTACTTAAAGAAGTCACCATGAGAGGATGACCTGGACAAAAGCCATCAGGAAAGAAAAAAATATTAAATCTTATTGTTTCAAGAAAACAGACAGTGTATCCAGTGCTGTACGTTCAAATTTGACAAAAAGATAGTTCCCAATCAACTAAGAAAAGAAATGTATGAAAGGATACATAAATAACATCCAAGAATATTAAAGTAAGAAGAAAGACCAAGAAATGGAATATATAGGCCTGGAATGTTGACTCGGATTGAACAAGTAGTGCAAAGTTGTGCTATAAGCAACTTATATCATAGCAGTAATCCAGATAAAGAAATGATGGTATGTCTAGTACCAAGTCATCTGTGGAGTGGAGCAGGAGAAGACTTATTTAAGTTTAAAGATGCTATATATGTTTCATATGTAGATTTTTATTACAGGTACCCTACGATATGTTGATGCAACAAGTGCAAATGCAAGTAGTGCATTAACATCTATATTCATGAGATACAGGATGTTTGATGTCATGTCTGGCATTTTTGGTAATGGTCATAAGTCCAAAGTCAGGAATTCAGAATGTTGTATATAAATGGGAATTCTGACATCATTTACCCAGTCCACTCTGTCTGCAATTTAATGGATAAAGGAGGAGAACAAACCAGACAGTGAAAATCTCATAAGAAACAGCATTAGCAATGAGTACATGGGAAGCCATCTCTTGGTTTCAGAACAGAGGAATACTCCAGTTCAACCAGCAATTCCCTTACCAGCTCAGTTGTCAATATGCATAAAGTTGAAAAGCAAATGACCTACTTGAGCTATGGCATTCTATCCATCCATCCATCCCATTTTTGCACATGGAGATCGGGGTGACACTCCAACAGTGACAATCACCTAGAGCCAAGGTTTACACCACCAGGTGGCTAGCCCTGCCATGAGTGATCTTCCACACCACAAACTCACATGCATACTCACACCTATGGCCAATTTAGAATATCCAGTCCACCTACTGCATTTCTTTGGAATGTGGCAGGAAACTGGAGTACACAGTAGAAATCCACGTTAACACAGGAAGGACATGCAGACTCCACAGAGGAGGCACCACAGCTGAGAACTGAACCAGGGGAACCTCGTGCTGTGAGGCAACAACACTGTCTGCTATGCCACCGTGCTGCCCACTTGAGCTATAGCATTGATGTCTGAAAATCAATACAAAGTAAAAGCAATGCAAGAATGAAGTCTGATGAAGTTGATTTCTCCTGTGTGTATTTCTGAAATGAAGGAAACTGGAGGAAGAGTAGGAATACAAAAGCCATGAGAAAGTTTGTAGCATGAAGCTGATCAGTTAGCTGAGTGGAGATCTTGTTTTATTCACAGAGAAGACTGAAAGTAGCACAGAAGGACTTTTAGATAGTTGTGTGATACAAACATGTCAAAGTGCTAGAAAGATGAATGGTCAGATTATTTCTAGTATTACTGTAAGAAATTACACACTGTTAGAACTGCAGTAGTCAAGAATTGTATAGAGTAGCTCCTCTAGTTGTGTCGCCAATTAAAGTTTTAATGCAGTAAGATCTGAACCAAAAGGAAACTCATGTTCAGAGAGAATATTCTTAAAAATAATCTACATTTGGAAAATTGTTGAAGAAACCAGCCATATACATGGACAGTCCAAGAACTGATCCTAAGTTAGAGTATAAAGTTAAAGATAAAATAGTTAGTGTAATTAGTGCATGATGCCACTTATATTATTTATAAAATATGGCTGCTTATCACAAGGGTAAGGCACAAAATTGTGAGTCCCAATATTTCCAAAAATTCTACACAATTAAAAAAGACACAAGTATTTTTCACAACTCATTGTTACACTATTAAAGTATTTCTGCAAGACAGCTTCACCTACTTATATACCCTGTCATGTGGGAAGAGGGGGGAAGCTGGCCAGTGTGTGCTGCTTACTCCAAGACTGGTGTACCACAGAGTACAGGGAATGCTCAGATGGGCAGCACACCCACCATTTAGACTTGTAGATCTAACTGTTCTGAGGATTGCTGTTTTGGTCCTGAGAATTTGAAGAAGTACCCATAAATTAGCACATTTTGTAATTAAGAAAAAAGGGGTATGCAGCATATGGGTGTGTATACGCTTTTACTTATGCAAATACCTAACCTGAAGAAGTACACATCACGTGTTTTGCTTCTTTTTAGATGGAGTTAGATTAATGACTTCCTGGAGACTGTCAACACATCAACGGCATCTGTTTCACTTACTGTGAATTTTGATAAAAATCCAAATGTTACACCCAGCTAGTTTTTTTCCTTCTGAGTTTATATTTTCTGATCAAAGTAGTTGATGGTACACCTCTACTTCATTATGTAGTAGTATTCCATGTACAACTGATAACTGATTGAAAATCTGTTACACCACATTGCAGAGGGTGGTATTTGTTTGTTGCTCACTATAGCTGCTGAAAACCCTTGGTGTACCCATACCACAGACCCTCGTATGAAACATTTGATGAAAATAACTATAAAATTGATGTAAATTCTGTTTTACCATATAGCACAATGGCACAAAGTGTGTCAGCTTTGTCACATGCATCTTGCTACTTATATTGCCTAGTTTTGATGTTAAGATGGAGCTTAGCAAGCTGAGCACTAAAAGGAGAGTTTGCAAGAGACTCTAATTTTCTTCAGTTGTCCATTTCATTGTGAATACTATGATATGTCCCTACAATTTTTCATTAGAGTTTATGAAGTGTCAACAAGTCAGGCAAATGTGAAACTTTACTGTCCATGGCTTTCCATTTGTTGTCTGAAAGAGAAAATATTATATCTTTATGGTGTTATGTCATTACACCAAGCAAAAGCAGTTTTGTTTCCACTGTTGTTCCTACTTTCATAAATAATTGCATATGTTGTTTTAAGTACTCAAAAGGTAAACAGAAGAATAAAGAATATTTGGTGTTCCCACAAAGGAAGATCTTCTGAGTAGGAACATTCAGTTTTTAAGTGTGCCTTTGGTAACAAAGACCAGCTATAAAACTCATATTCATTTATAAAACATCTACTGGATTGCATTATAGATAACTGAATGGAAACAATACAATAAATTCAAGATATGTGTCAAAGGTTACTTTATACAGTTGTGTTACATTATAATGCCCTCCTGCTGTTAGACCACTGCGGACATGAAATGAATATCTAGCAAGAGCTGTGTTAAAATATTCACCAAATGAGTCATATTTTAATGAAATACAGTTAATTTTTACTTTCATAGAGCGGAGATTAATGAAAGTATATTAACATAATTTAGGGTTAGCCAAGACCTGCATATTGTGCAGCTTTAGTTGTTTAGCTGGCCAACTTTACCACAAAGAAATGTTTGACATGACTGTTCTATTACTCCATGGTCTTGAATTGATTAGCTATATGTCTCTGCATATTTCTTTGCACTTTATTTTTACAGCTATGTTTCATATTTTGAGAATATTTATATTACAGAAAAGAAAGAAACACACAAAATGTTTTGCAATTTTTCCATGCTTCATGTCTTCCAGCCTAGTAGGAGTTTTGACAGTATGATGGCACAGAAAGGCCACATATATATAAAACAGGTTAGTCACTTGTGTTATGTTTTCAGTAAATTAACATTCCATCTTATTTAAAATAAGGCATTCTACCTGCTGTATCTAACTGAAGAATATGTCACTACAAGAATAATAGTAAGGCATCCTACCTGCAGCGTCTAACTGAAAAATATATACCTGCAAATAATGACCCTTAGATTCAGAAACAGTTTTCATGTTGTGGTGGGCTATAAGTGGCCACACAAGGCTGGGGGTGATTTAGAGACACACTGAGCTCAAGTGCAGAAATCTGATATAAGTGATATAATGACATGGTAATGAGTATTAAAATGAGGACAACCATGAATGCAAATGAGGGCACCAACTCCAGAGTTTGTTAACTGCAGCTAAAACATGGAGTTATGGCAAACAGACTGGGAAAATGTTCAGAGTAGCCACTACACCAGTAAATCTGTACATGCAAGAGGCTGTTATTGCTGTCAGTAGTCATGGTGTTGTTCATTATTACCCTCGGTAGCTCTGTGTCATCCATTGACACCTACATATCATGCCCTCCATGACACAGAAATTGTGGACTGCTACTATGTGAACAAATGCACCATGTAGGAGTTGATTGAGATGTGTTGCCATCATATGCAGGCCCGTGGGATGCATGGAGTCCCTATTCCTGTGGACACCAATGTGTGTGTGACTTTGCAAATACCAGCTAAAATGATCTTTCAGTGATGAACATAGAGGGACACAGTAGGTGTATTTCTGGCTTCTGCCTCAAGTGTACTTCCCCAGTTCCTTCATTTCATGCTAAAGTGTGTGGGCGAGTATATGTGGTCCCCACATACCACCAGGAAACAGTTAATGCATGCAGGCTTTTTGTGACATAATTCATTTCCCTGAGTGGTTGGGCCATAGTCTGTAACCACATTTCAAGAAAAGCTCCATCTCTAATGCACAGCGTAAAGTATGTAATGTGTCTGCAGACCACTCAGACAGTGCCCATGATTCCTGTATATGTTGCATATGGAATCTATATCAGTGGTTTGTGCAGGGTGGTTTTACCCAGTAATGTCTTATTGGTAATGTCACATATACCTTGTAGCCTTGGTTAATGATACCAATTACAAATCACCAGAGCATAGCAGAGAATGACAACAACTCTGCCCTATCACATATCCAGTTCATTGCTGATCACGTGTTTGGTCTGCTGAAGGCCTGCTAGGACTGTCTGGATGTATCTGGTGGTACAATACAGTATGGCCCAGCAACATGCAGTAAAATTTTTGCAGTCTGTGCAGTGTTACATTATTATACATGCAGACATTCAGGAAGAGAAAACCCCAAACTCAGCAGTAGAAGAGGTGCCAGATGAGCAGTCTGCACAGGAGCTGGCTGCAGGGGAGGATGTGGGCACAGTATGTAGTAGCACTGGCTGAGACACAGCTTCTGCTTAATAACAGTGGTCCAGAATAAAGATTTATACAGGGCATTAAACATGAGACATGCAAATCTACATTCAGGCTATGCTATAACATAAATAGACTAGCCACACTGGTCATCAGCCAGTGGCTATTCAAGTAACAGAGTACTGAATCCAGGGTACAGTTATCATCATATGCAGAAGTGCGGATGGCCACATTGGTGAGGGTCTGCAATGGGCATTGTTTGTGGGTCCAGACCAACTTATTAAAATGATACAAGGCCTAAATAACATGTCCTACATGGACCATTTCAAAGCCCTGTCACTATTCTCAGTATCCTACAGATTCCTAAGAGATGACCTGTGTTTGGCATACAAGGCATCTTCCAACCCATTGCTGATAGATTTACTGCACATCAGCAAGTCAAATGGCATCAGAAATACACAGTCCAGGGATCTAAACCTCTTCTGCAACATGAACAGTATGGTTTTTCAGAGGATACTGTTGCTCTGGAACAGAGTTCCCACCCTCATAAAAGAAAGTTCATCCCTGTCCATGTTTAAGTGCAACTTGGATCTATGGATGGGAATACCCCAAGACTGCTCCCTGTACTGCTAATGGATAGAGGCAGTTCCTAAATGCTTCATACCATGCATGGGACCCTCAAACTGTCTATGGTATGATCCCAGTTTTTTCATTGGGGTAATGGGATGGGTAAGGCAAATCTCTAACCAAATGGGATATGTTAATTTATGCACAAAAAGGGAAATTTGTCTTTGCATAAAATGGCCCACAAGGGCAGCTAGCCTATATGAATCTAGGGATGTCTGTTTTAACATTGTGTGTGTCTGTGTGTGTGTGTGTGTGTGTGTGTGTGTGTGTGTGTGTGTGTGTGTGTGTGTGTGTGTGTGTGTGTGTCAGGTATGTGTATTCGGTGGGTTTGGAGACTGGGGTATAATGCTTGTGGTGGGGGTGCTGTCTCCATTGTAGTATGAGAGAGTAATGGCGGTTGTAGATCAAAGTGTCTAATACACCTTTAAGAAGCATTTCAGTCAGCAGGCACATGCATATATGTACTGAGCATGTGCAAGCAAGAGCGCCATTTTGAGTGAGCAGCCAGAGTGAGAGCATGCATGTTTGTAGTACTCAGTCAGTCAAAGTTTAATGTTCCTGTTATCCATTCTGATGTGTTTGTATGTAATAAAATACTTAAACACCCAAGCCTCATCATCTTATTCAGATGCACAAGACAAGCAACATGGTGTCAGAATGGGATCCAGAGTCAAAACCATGAGGCCCACGGTTAAAGTTGGAGGAATATACAGGAGTGGATCATCTCTACTGCTCAAACAACTTGCAAACAGGTCAGAAATGAATTCCAGGTACTAAAACTCATTTAAATGATTTTTTTTTACTCAAGGGATATAAAACAAAGCACTCAGAATGCTCAAAACGAGTTTCTTATTGAACGAAATGTCCGAAACTTCAACATATTGATAAAAAATATTAAAAAATAATTATGAAAAAGACTGAAACAATATGTGAATCACATAAAATGTGTAAAAAAGGGAAAACAACCATATTTTTTTCACTCTGTAGTACTTTTTCGCATTAACTAAAGCTATTAGAAATATCTGGTGTGTGCAAAGTGTTGGCAAGTGTGTGCAGTATTACAGCGCAGTTATTTCACAAAGTGCAGCTATTTCGAAGAATATTTCACAGAGTTTATTGTGCATTTGAATGTAATTACAAGTACCTGGTGTGTGTACGTTAGTACATAATTACTACAGCCATATTTGCACTGTTTCAAAATAATTTGTTGGCATGGCAGAAGGCTTTCACAGACCAAGTCCTCTTATGTTTGGTAATAATATTGCAGAAAACTGGAGAGTGAGCAAGAGTATGACATTTTCATACAGGCTCCATTTTCTAATAATGATGACTGCACAAAGGCATTTATTCTGCTTAATTTAGCTGGTTCAGAAGCCATAGAAAGACATCATTCATTTGTGTATGCACCTGCTCTGTTTGCAGGGGAGCAGGAAAACTGCCATATTGTGGTACTGGCTGAAACGTGGGAAGACCCAGAGTGCTTAAAACATAAATTTAGAGAAATGTGTAACCCCCAGACAAATATTACAATGAAAAGCACTTATTTTGCACGAGATCAAAAGCCTGGTGAAACTTTTGCCACATATATAACTGACTTGAGAAATAATGCAAAAATGTGTAGATTTGGCGATCTAAGAGATGAGTTGATAAAAGACAGGCTTGTGTGTGGTGTTAATGATGATGCAGTGAGAAAGATTTTGCTTTGAGATAGTGATTTAACATTGAATAAGGCCATTGAGATTTGTCACATATATGAGCTTACAGAAAAGCACCTAAATATGCTTACAAATGAGAAAAGCACACACGTCTTCTACTGCTAATGTAGATAGTGTGCAGCACAAGGTTAAAAGATACAGGCCAAAGGGTAGAGCTGCCACAGCCTGAGCTCCAGCGAAAACCTGAGCAAGCTCAGTGAACCACAGAGGTGACTAGCAAAACCTGTTGCTAGCCTCATAGTCAACTGTTGTATCTGTGGTGGAAACCATGAGTCCAAACGAGAAAAGTGCTTAGCTTTTGGTCAGCAGTGCCATTCTTGTAAAAATTGGAATCATTTCAAAAAGTTTTTTAAATCAAAAGGGCCAAATTCTTTTATCAGAAAAGGGCATTCAAAGAGGCAAGTCGATCAATTAGAAAGCTACACCCCTACCTTTTATGTTGATGGTGGGTCTGTGCTTGGTGAAACAGTCAATGCAGTAGATTTATGGACAAAGAATGAAGTCTTTTGTACTGTTCAGATTAATGGGAGACCTGTAGAGTTCAAAGTAGATACTGGTTTGAAGTGCAATGTTATGTCTGCAGAAATGTTTTCTAGAGTAAAAGCTGGTAAAAGCTTGATTTTTACAAAGCATGTGAAGCTTGTTGGCTATGGTGTTGAATAAATTCAAACTGAAGGCTCAGTAGTGATTTCATGTTACTCTACTGGGAACAGCTATGACTTGCAATTTTACATAGTCAAGAGACATTTGCAGTCATTATTAGGCTTCAGAGACAGTTTGAAAATGGGACTGCTTTCATTTAATAAAGAAGTTCTCCATGTAAGCTTGAATGATAACAGCTCAAATTTCACCCAGACTGTTTTTTCTGACTATACTGATCTTTTTGAAAACAAACTAGACAAACTCCTAGTTGTGTACTCCATGAAGTTAGACCCTGAGGTAAGCCCAGTCATAAGACCAGCATTCCAGTAGCTATGTAGAACAGAGTCAAGGCCAAGGTAGACAGAATGGTGCAGCAAGGAATAATTTGTCCAGTTGAAGAACCAACTGAATGGGTATCTTCCATGGTGGTAGCTCATAAGAAAAACTCAGATGATATTAGAATATGTACTGATCCAAGAGATTTGAACAAAGTACTAAAAAGACCTCATCATCCTATGTACACAGTAGAAGCAATTGCTGCCCTCATGCCAAATACTGCTATTTTTTCTGTCTTAGATGCAAAATGTTCATTTTGGCAAATTTTGCTTGACTGAAAATCTTCATTGCTTACCACATTCAGTACGCTATTTGGAAGGTACAGATTTTTGAGAATGCC
Source organism: Protopterus annectens (assembly GCF_019279795.1). NCBI lineage: Eukaryota > Metazoa > Chordata > Ceratodontiformes > Protopteridae > Protopterus > Protopterus annectens. The sequence continues at coordinate 938,021,456 of NC_056729.1, forward strand.
ATTTGGAATAAATTCTGCCAGTGAAGTCTTTCATCATGTGATGGAGCAAATTTTTTCTGGCTATCCATGTGCTATTATAGTAGATGATATTCTTGTAGGAGGCAATGGTGAAGTCGAACATGATAGAGACCTCAAGAAAATTCTGGAAAGAGCTTGTGAAGTCAATCTTAAGCTGAATCTTCAGAAATGTAAATTAAGGCTACAAGAAGTTACTTACTTATGTTGTTGTTGTGTCTTTTCCTGGTTAGGGGTCGCCACAGCGGAACTCCGGTCCGCTAATGATTGGCAGTAGATTTTTACGTGCCGAGTTGCCGGCCCTGACACACAACCTTCAACAAAGGTACGCCCATTCATGCATGTCTCCACACAGAAGACGCTCTTGCTGAGAATCGAACAGGACAACTTCTTACTGTGAGGCAACAACACTACCACAGCACCATTAGGTCATTTGTTTACCAGTTCAGGCTTACTTCCAGATCCTTCCAAACAAACTGTGATTCTTGAGATGCCAGCTCCAGACAATGTCCAAGCCGTTTTCTAGGCATGGTCAGCTATTTAGGCAAGTTCATTCCAGATTTGAGTCAACTTTCAGCACCACTACAAGAGCTAACATGCAAAGATGTAACTTGGTCCTGGTCAGAACAATACCAAAGAGCATTTGATGTCCTGAAACAGAAAATTGCCAGTCCACCTACTTTAAGATATTATGATGTTCACAAACAAGTAACTCTTTCCTGTGATGCTTCTAAGTTTGGTCTTGGTGCAGTCATTCTTCAAGAGGGCAGACCACTAGCCTATGCATCAAGAACTCTAACCCAAACTGAGATGCATTCTACCCAGATTGAGAAAGAACTATTGGCAGTGGTGTTTGCATGTTTGAAGTTCCATGATTATATTTATTGCCGACCTATTCAAATCAAAACTGACCACCAACCTCTAGTTAGTATTTTTAGAAAGCAAGTGCACATTGCTCCTGCTAGATTGCAATGCATAATGCTCAAATTGCAAAAGTACAATTTCAATATTGTTTACACAAAAGGTAAGCTTCTTTATTTTGCTGATACTTTATCCCGATCACCCAGAAAAGCCACTGAACAGCATGAGAATGAGAAATCTGATTTTGAAGTTATGGAAGTGAGAAATTTTTCTTTCGCATGCCTTGATGAGCTCAGAACTCACACAGCTTCAGATACAATTCTCCAGAAGCTCAACCACCTTATCAGTCGAGGATGGCCTTCAAAGCAATCTTGTTTACCACTAGATGTGCAGCAGAATTTTCCTTACAGAGATATGATTTTGTCAGACAATGGTATCATCATGAAAAGTCCAAAAGTGATTGTTCCAAAGTCCTTGCAGCAAGAGTACATTAAGATCTTTCATCGTGGCCACCCAGGAACTGATGCTACCAAAAGAAGGGTGAGAGGTCTAGTATTTGGCCTCCTTTGTCAAAAGATATTGAAAAAGTACTTTCATTTTATTCCATTTGTAATGATACTAAACTCATCAACAAAAAGAACCACTTCAGTTAAGCAAGATTCGTGAACTACCTTGATCGACAGTACCCACTGATATCTTCAAGTGGGTCAACATTACTTGGTATTAGTAGACTCTTATTCAAATTGGTTTGACATTGACTTACTTCCTAACCTAACTTGCAGTACTGTCATTACTAAGTTGACGAGACATTTTTCTGTCCATGGTAATCTGCACAGAATCATTTCTGAAAATGGTGCACAGTTTACAAGTCAGCAGTTCAAAAGATTTGCTGAAACGTGGGACTTTGTTCATATTACGAGTAGTCCTGAATACCTGCATTCAAACGGCTTGCCTGAACATGCAGTTCAAAGTGCAAAACAGCTGTTAAAGAAATCAAAATGTGACAATACCAATGTTTTTTTAAATCTAAATCTCCTGAATCTCAGAAATATTCCTTGCAATAATCAACTTGGTTCTCCTGCTCAGAGACTTATGTTGAAACAAACCAGAACCACATTACCAATCAGTAGCAACTTGTTGGTTCCATGTGCTAAAAGCAACAAAACACTGAAAGCTCAACTCCTGAAAAGCGTTTGTCCCAGAAGTCCTGCCATGATATCACCAGCAAACCACTCCATCTGTTGAAAGAAGGGGAGATAGTGAGGATGCGGATACAGACAACAAAAGGTTTTGATTGGATTGGATTTGTGAATGTTTTGTGTCAAGAGCTGAGATCATACATGTGGAATCACAGGGAATGGAATTTAGGAAGAATCAGAAGCATTTATTACTGGTGTCCAAGCCAGTGTCACAGCATCTTGCCTGTAATAAAGACTCTAGTTCTCAGAGTGACTTATCCAGTGTTCCAGTTCCAGAGGACATTCCAGCAGATATCCACGTTCCTGAGAGTCATAAAGCAGAGCATTCCCCAGTGACTGTCCCTGTTGCTAAACCCAGTCCTAACTATTACATTACAAGATCAGGTGGCATTTCCAGACCTAGTTCCAGATACATGGCAACGTGGGCATGATTGTTGTTTTGTTCATTATTGTCTGTATAATTTGCATGCCTATGCAAACGTTATTGTCATTGCAAGACAGCTCAGTAAAGAGGGAGGATATAGATCATAGTGTGATATACCTTTAAGAAGCATTTTAGTCAGCACGTGCATATAAGTACTGAGTACTTGCAAGCAAGAGTGCTATTTTGAGTGAGCAGCTAGAATGAGAGCATGCATTTGTGTATTAGTCAGCCAGTTAGTTCATATAAGTTTAATCTTCCTGCTATCCATCCTGATGTGTTTGTATGTAATAAAATATTTAAATGGACACGCAAGCCTCATTGTCTTATTCAGATGTACAAGACGAGCGACAGTGGTGGTGTGCACCGCAGTGTGTGTGTGTGTGTGTGTGTGTGTGTTGGCCCACATCCCCAGCAGACGATGTAGTACAGTACATGGATCTGGTGGACAGGTCCAAGTCACCTACAGGAGAAGTATTCGCTGCTTGTGAATGTCCCTGTCCACAAGGGCACCCTCTACTGGGAAGGTCACTGACATTATCCACACCATGCTGAGGGGACAGAGTGCTCTTTGAATGTGAATGGTGGCTCATGACTTAGCATGATCACCCCATTTGCATGTGCACCTGTATCACAATGCACTTTCCTCAGCACTGGATGGTGGAGTGAATGTGGTAGCACTATGTGTTCCTAACTAGGCCTCCCCCTTCCATGGTGAATCTCCCTACAAGAGATGGAGTTGGACCAGCCCTGAAAAGTGTGTTGGACACACAGAGTATCTGTTGCATGCAGACTCCTTATATCACATGTCCATGATGTTGCACAACCCTCAGGTAATTACATAGATACCCCATGAATGTAGCAATGCCTGTAGTTGTGTTGGCCTGTCTCTGTATTATGACCCTGCACAAATGCTGGGTAGTGTCAATGGATACTCCCAGGTTGGGTGGTAGAGGGCACACATAGTGCACTCTGCTGCTGGAACACCATCCACTGATCCTTATCTTGCTATATTGAGCTTGTGGCAACCAGTGGTGACTGTAGTGCAGGTGATGACATGTATCCCCAGGCAGATCTGTCTGCATCTTTTGATCTATGAGTGTCATCCTGGGTTTGTGTGGAGGCTCAGAAGCTGTGTACATGGACTGGGGTGGGAATGTCACCATCACATTACCCGTGTCTACCACCACCTTCTTAACGCATGACCATGCCAGGATGTGGCTGCCATTATCATCAGAACCACATAATTCCTCATCAGTCAGTTGTATACCCATGGTGGAGAACTCTGATGCCACGGTGCCTGAGAAAACAAAAGAGATCACCCCAAGCTAAGTAAGCCCCATTCACCAGTAACTGCTGCCCATTGAATAAACTACTAATGGTATGAAATGTTCTTGAGGAATGAAGTTGACATGGCTGTAAATTCTAATAAACCACACAGTGAGTTAGTATGTCAGATAGCCACCCACATTAAGTCATACTTACCTGTGTCATTACTAAAAGATATGCATGGAGGCCTGCATATCTCTGCAACAATTGTCTAGACCCCGCATGCAGAGATGAAAGGTATCCTTCTTTCTCAGTTGATGGTGGTTCAGTCTACAGTCCATCTCCCTTTACTCTCTGCTCTTGTTTTATGTGGGTTACCCAACATTTGGCTGCACAGATCATGTCAGTGGTCTATTGTCTGACTTGAGCATAAGTCTTGTTTTTGCCACCAACAGCATTTATGTCAGCAATAACTTCCTGCCAGGCACAGTTGTGGAAGGACGATCAGACTTTTTTTCATGGATGATCATCTACTATTCCTGGAGAAAAAGGCCCTGCAGCAGGATGTCTTTGTCAGCAAGGGAGAACTTGCATTTCCTATGTTTTTCACATCGTGGCATAATTATCTGAAAGTGAAAGGAAATGCATCTGTTGGAAATTTTATGATCTTATATGACATATCCCTATACAACTATAAACTCTTGAGAGGCAGGAGTAGCAAGAACCATGTGACACTGAAATATGTAAGAATGGCTACACACATTTAAATGTAGTATGCATGGGAAGGTGTGTTGTGTGCATGGTATTGATGTTAGACACATGCTGTATATGTCACCATGTACCCTGCAGGATGACACAGGTTGTATACATGCTAGTATATGGCAATGCCACATAATACCATACATGCTATTATGTGGCATTGCTTCTTCTATGTGGGGGTGCATAGTCCCAGTACTCAAACATCTGCCCCCAAATGGTCTGCAGACATCCTTTTTAGTGAGTACGCACATAGGTCTTATCCGCTTCAAACCAATCTATGCCAGCCAAAGAAGAAACATGCTAATGTGAAGTTGCATAGTGTCATGTTATTCCACAGCTGAACATCATGACTGATACACAGGCCACTGAGAGAATATAACCCTGAACTGTTTATCAATTAGCACAAATCATTGTGTGCAACATGGTATTGTTTGGATTTATATAATAAGTTACACGAAAAACACATCATGTGCATGCACTTTTTCAAACCCACAGAAAATTCATTAGTATAACAAAGGACTGAACAGCATACCAGGAACATGTGGTTTGGAAGGGGGAAATTGGTTGTATAGGAATACAGCAGTAAACAGTTGGAGTCTGCATGGCTGCTACATATAAAGTTGCCCAGTGTTTACTCTTCCTCCCAGAGGGTATCCGTTCTGCCCAACCACCCATCCACTAGCAACGAAAGCACAATCCATAGTACTGACCACTCGCAATGACTTGCACCAACCTCTTGACATACTGAGGGCCATGGTGGTGCAGCGGTTAGCGTTGTTGCCTCACAGCAAGAGGTTCTCCCATTCGATTCTCAACTGGAGCACCTTCTGTGTAGAGTCTGCATGTCCTCCCCATGGTTGAGAGATATTAAAGATATGCAAGTAGGTGCGAGCGTGAATGGGTATGCCTTCCTTGAAGGTTGGGTGTCGGGCTGGGAACTCAGCACTGTAAAAATCCACTGCCAAGCATTGGTGGACCAGAGTTCCACTGTGGTGACCCCTAACCAGGAAAAGCCGAAAGACATTACTTTTTTTACCAAATGCTAGATGTCTCACTTAGTTATATCTAAATCACACATCCTCCACATCCACAAACATAATATAAGTCTGTACTGTAGCAACATTTGTTAAAAGTTTCAGACTGTACAAGCCCTGAGACAGATGTTATATTGCAAAATATTGAACACTTTGTGTTTGGCCTACAGGTATAAATAGACTGTATCAAAACACAGAACAATCATAAATGCATTGAAGGTCAGCTTGCAATCCTACAGTAATCCCCTGTCATGATAGTAGACAGTCAGTCAAGGTAAAACTTTTCAGCACAGTGGCAGCATTGTTGTACTTTTAAACAGCAACCTAAGCAAACAGTACAATAGCATGATGCCAAGGATATCCTGAGACACCAAAAAATACACAACTAACAAGTTCATAGGTTAGTACTAAGCTAACTGCCCTTGTGAGCCATTGTAAGCCTAGCCAATTATCCCTTGTGAGACTCAAACCCTGCACCTTGTGCTTGTAAGGCAAACACCTTAACCATTAGGCCACACTCCCAACTTTTCTCACGCACACACTTACCTGCACTTAGAAATCATCATCTTCTTTTGGCTGTTCCCATTAGGGGTCGCCACAGCAGATCACCTGCTTCCATTTCTTCCTGTCCTCTGCATCTTGCTCTGACACACCAACCACCTGCATGTCCTCTCTCACCACATCCATAAACCTTATCTTAGGCCTTCCTCTTTTCCTGTTACCTGGTAGCTTCATCCTTAGCATCTTTTTCCCCAATATACTCAGCATCCCTCCTCAGCACATGTCCAAACCAAAGTAATCTTGCCTCTCTGGCTTTGTCTCCAAACCTTCCAACCTGGGCTGACCCTCTAATATACTTATTCCTAATCCTGTCCACCCTCGTCATACCCAGTGCAAATCTTAACATCTTTAACTCTGCCATATCCCATTCAAACTCCTGCCTTTTTGTCAATGCCACTGTCTCCAACCCATATAACATAGCTGGTCTCACTACCCTCTTGTAGACCTTCCCTTTCACTCTTACGGGTACTCGTCTGTCACAAATCACTCCTGACACTCTTCTCCACCCACTCCATCCTGGCTGTACTCTCTTCTTCACCTCTCTTCCACACTCACCATTACTCTGAACTATTGACTCCAAGTATTTAAACACATCCACCTTCGCCACCTCTACTCCTTGCATCCTCACCATTCCTCTATCCTCCCTCTCATTCGCACACATATATTCTGTCTTAGTCCTGCTGACCTTCATTCCTCTTCTCTCTAGAGCATATCTCCATCTCTCCATGGTCTCCTCCACCTGTTCCCTACTCTCACAACAGATCGCAATGTCATCTGCAAACATCATAGTCCACAGGAACTCCTGTCTGATCTCGTCTGTCAACCTGTCCATCACCATTGCAAATAAGAAAGGGTTCAGAGCTGATCCTTGATGTAACCCCACCTCCACCTTAAATGCATCCGTCACTCCCACAGCAGACCTCACCGCTGTCACACTACCCTCGTACATATCCTGTACCACTCTTACATACTTCTCTGACACTCCTAACTTCCTCATACAATACCACAACTCCTCTCTAGGCACCTTGTCATATGCTTTCTCTAAGTCAACAAAAACATAATGCAACTCCTTCTGACATTCTCTGTACTTCTCCATCAACACTTTCAGAGCAAACGTCGCATCTGTAGTGCTCTTTCCCGGCATGAAAGCATACTGCTGATCACTAATCATTATGTCCCTTTTTAACCTAGCTTCCACTACTCTTTCTCATAACTTCATGCTGTGACTGATCAGTTTTATCCTTCTGTAGTTACTACAGCTCTGCACATCACCCTTATTCTTAAAAATCAGTACCAAAACACTTTTTCTCCATTCTTCAGTCATCCTCTCACTTTCCAAGATTTCATTAAACAATCTGGTTAAAAACTCCACTGCCATTTCACCTAAACACCTCCATGCTTCCACAGGTATGTCATCTGGGCCAACAGCCTTTCCATTCTTCATCCTCTTCATAGCTATCCTTACTTCCTCCTTGCTAATCCATTGTACTTCAAGATTCACTATCCCTACATCATCCAACCTTCTCTCCCTCTCATTCTCTTCATTCATAAACCCCTCCAAGTACTCTTTCCATCTCCTCAACACACTCTACTTGCTTGTATGTTTCCCTCATTATCCTTTATCACCTTTACCTGCTGCACATCTTTCCTAGCTCAGTCCCTCTGTCTAGCCAATTGGTACAGGTCCTTTTCTCCCTCATTAGTGTCCAACCTTTCATACAACTCTTCATATGCCTTATCCTTAGCCTTCGCCACCTCTCTTTTTTCCATGCACCTCATCTCCTTATACTCTTGTCTACTTTCTTCATCTCTCTGACAATCCCACTTCTTCTTTGCCGACCTCTTTCTCTGTATACTCTCCTGTACGTCCTCATTCCACCACCATGTGTCCTTGTCATCCTTCCTCTGCCTGTCTTAACTCACTTAGAACTCCTGTTGAACAAGATCAAGAATTGCTCAGTTTTTGCCTTTGGCAATCTTCTGTAGTGTGCCAAGGCCCCTGGTGGGCATAAGAGCATGTACCACACAGTTTCACAGCTTCTAGCATGGAATCACATTGCTGAGGCATGACCTAATGAGTGTTGCTAGATCACAAGTTTACCTTATTGCAGCGATGATCAATGACATGCTAAGGGGCTTGCTAACCTAGGGGTTGCTTTATGTACACCTGCAAAGTTAAGAACGTATGTGTGGGAAAGTCAATGACCCCTGCAGGGATGTAAAGAAATATAAGTTACTTCTGAAGTTGATAGAAGAACTAAAGATCAAAACTGCAGTCAGAGTTAGGCACCATGAAGTTTGTACACATTTTCCATGTCAGTGTTCACACTGTAACACCATCATGCCATTTGTGTTCTAAGAGATGGTGGCACTGTGACTAGTTAAACTAACTAGCTGCCCAATTTTGTACATCTTGTGCTGATAAAATAAATATGTGTGACCATGAGAAGGCTACTATAGTTCCTTTTGGAATGTGATTTGGTGAATAGCAATGGCTTCCAAGGGCACTAATGTTAACAGGGCTCCCAGGTAGTTCAGCAAGGAAAGTAATATCTTCCTAAATCTGCTGCACAGGGATCACTATAAAGTGAGTGCATGACACAGTCTTGTCAGGACAGTGTCTGATGCCACTGGCATGCCCTGCTCTCGTGAACAGTTTCAGCATCAGTACAGCAGTCTGTTGATGTGCCATTCTGGATCTCTTATTTGGTTGGAAGAAGATGTCAGAGCAAGGGCCTTTGAGATGTACTGGAAGCAGGTTTAATATTTCCACTGTCCAGTAATTTCTATAATAAGTTATAATGATTGCATTGGACATTTAATTAAGGATTTTTTTAGTTTTCCTTCTTTTGTAGCTCGAGCAGAAATCATGGAGTATTCCCTCATTTTTGACTCTGCAGACATTCGAGCTAGTGGGATCTGTCCAGCTGCACACATGCTTGCATGTTGTACCACAGGGCTTTGGGATAATACAGGCAGGTAGAAGTATCCGATATATCATAGTAGCATAGTTGCTACACATCTGTATAGCTCATTGACAGCTCATAAGTCACAAGTAATAATATTTTCCCCCTCTCACTCACATCTATTTGTTACCATCCTTTCTTGTATTTGATTTCATGTTTACTGCTTGATTTTCACTATGTATGTTTCCATTTTCTGCAGCAACTGCCATGGCCATGCCAGTGGTGGGACCAAGGTCCCCATCTCCCCTTTAGACTTTGCTTTTTCTCACTAGATCTCCACCTATCTCTAAGCCTGCCTTCTTATTCATTGTGGTGGCGTGAACAGGTTGCATCTCCTGTGGCCTCTGGTGGTCACATACTGGAGGGGAGTGCAGTTGTTCCATGCCAGGAGTGAGCCATTTGCCATGCAAAGGACGTTGACAGAGGTGGTAGAGATGTTGGTGGACCAGCAGCTGTAAGCCTGCATCAGCTGCCTGAAGAGGGTTCTTGTGCATTTTACAGAGTTACACACTACTTGGCTCTGCCTTCACCACCTTAGGTGGAGCCCAATGGGGAGGGTAGTAAGTATGCTGACGAACCAGTCCCCTGGTCTAGCCCATACATTGTGGAAAAAGGAGGGTTAATTCACCCCCCCCAAACCTAGTGTTTGTACTCCTTCCTTGTTGTCATTTTTCTTACCCCTGTTTGTTGCCCAATCCTCCCCATCAACAATATCTTCCCTTTTCTGTATCACTATAATTCCACTGCCAGCCTCCCCCACAGGTGTGCTTCCAAACATCTCCTTAGTTCCATTCCTTGTCTTACCTTTACATCCTGTCCTATCTTTCCTTCTTGGAAAAAACACGAGCACCTGTCACTACAACAAATATACCCTTCTTCCCCTTCCGAAATCCCATTCTTACTTCCCCTGCCTCATTGTGAATGTTTCTCTGCTTGCATTATTCCCATCCCTACTTTCCAATACACCAATTTCCACAGCCTTTACAGTTAAAAAAATAAATATAAACATTGCTGTAGTCCATTTATTTTGGCTTGCAAGCTTGCTCATAGTGAGGGACACACCTGCTACTTGTTTGCCACTCCTCTTCTGGCCACAGTTGGCCACATTTCAGGGAATCTCTCTTTCTCTGCTGAGCTTTCCATTTCCACTGGTAAGTTTTATAATTAATGATGGCTTGGGCTCTGAAATTCCAGATAGTTAACAGGTAATAGGTTTTGGGCTGCATTGTGCTAAAGGCAAACTCAAAGTAACTCAGTATAATTGTGACAGGCATGTTTCTGAATCCCAGGGTGAAAGTATTCTGTTGCTGAATGTAGCACAGACCTGCGATAGCAGGTATGCAAATTAGATGAGGTTTAAAAGTACAGCAAATTGATTTTTCTGTTTTCTTAATTGCTGTGCCATGATGCTACAGCAGAAGGTTTTAAAAATTAACAGGTGGCTGTTCATACCAATGCAATGAAACATTCAATTATTTTTGCTTCAAAGCAGTACAGTTTGCTAAGTTATTTGATAAGTGACTCATTCTTGACTCTTTGGGGATCTGGATTTCAGCTTTAGCTTAAACAACTAATTCACTTTAAGAAAAATAATATGCATTGCATGTTCTATTTTCTGTAAAACCACAACTTGGACCTTATTTCTTATGCTGATTTATCAGGGAAGTAGAAAACATGCCTTGGGATTTCTGGTACTCAGGATCTCACAGATAAGTCATTCACAGAGCTCATGCAGCAAGCTTCATCACCATTTACTTTCAAACTCTGCATTACATGCTGAATACCAGATCACATGATGTACATTTGGGAATGGTGTTAAAGGCAGTATATCTCTGAGAGATACAAGGCTACATGCACATATAGTACAGGCCAATGTTATTAAGAAAGTTAAATTTCTGAATTCCCTGCAGGCTGCTGAGCAGTGACCTAATTTGTATACTTAAAAGCATGAATAAGAACACTGTAAAATGTACACTGTGGATTACCTTCACTGCAAATATTAATAATAACCAAATTGGACACTTCAAATTGGCCATAGGTGTGAATGCTTTGTGTGTATGTGTGCGTGTGTTGCATGAAAGAACAACTGCAGCAGGGCTGCCCACCTGGTGTTGTAAACATAGTAACCATGTAGACCAAGACAACTGAACAGAGTGGAATAAGACAATGCAGCAAGGAAATTTAACTCTTTATTCCAAAATACACATAAAATTGTCAGATAATATCAGGTTAAGCACTTCCTTCCCTCCAATTTGGGACTTCCTCATAACATCTTTTTCATCCATCCCAGCCATTAAATACAATACTCCACCAATTTAATTAACACATTCCAAAGTGCTACAATTCATTGTAATAAAAATATTCTCAACAAACCAAATTCTAAAAATAATATTATATATAAAACCTTATATATATTCCTAACATACACACTAAAATATTAAAACTTTAACCTACTAAATTTTTGTATTTTAAAACACTGGTTATACTTACATTCTCATTAATACCTGGAAACTGAGTTGCGTTAAAATGCAACTGCAATTAAAGTTCACATATATCCTGGTGTGCATCCAAAATTTTGCCTTGCATGTCCTTAACCAATTGTTGTAAAACTAAAAGCTTGAAGTTACGGACAATAAATTCTTGTTTATGTCTAGCCAAAGCATTAGTAAATCTGTAGTTCTTCATAGCCATAAAATGTTCGCTTAGCCTGTCCTTAAAACATCTACTTGTTTTCCGTATATAAAATATACATTTTTGGCATTTAGCCAAATAAGCCACATTTTTAGTACTACAATTATAGTGTCTGTCAATAAAACTATTTCTACCATTTAACTTAAAACAGTTTCCTGTTTCCAAAATATAAGGACAATAAATGCACATATCGCATTTAAAATTACCCAGTAATCTATTTTCACACCTTCACTCTGTTTTGTTGCAGCTCTCTAAAATGTTTTTGAATTTGCAGATTTTTTTATGATGTCTTTTTGGTGTGGAAGAGCATGGATACCCAATTAAATGAAGTTTTGGCTTATATAAATACTACAGTAGATTTTTTTTTAAATTTACTTATTCTTATAGTAAAACAAACATTTCCTATCTGGATGTAGATCTGAGAATTGATTTAGAGAATAAACAACTGACTTCATTGATTTATCGGAAACACACATTTTCACATTCTTATTTGGAATTCGGTAGTTGGCACCCATATCATCAAAAGAAATCCATAGTGAAAGGGCAATTGGTATGGGCCGCCAGGATGATAACAAAATATAGTGATTTTTTTGAAGAAGTTGAATTCATTCTGGGTATATTTGTTGAGAGAGGCTACCCCGAAGAATTTCTGAATAAAATTAGTGAGGAGGTTATTAATAAACAAAAAGAAGGAATATATCAACCAATCCTTTGCGGAAATGGTAGTGGTTCATTGTCCATATGTAAAAGGGATGGAAGGACTAGAGAAGACCTAAGGTTGAGTTTTATTACCACATTTAATTTGGATTCTGAAAAAGTGGCTGAAGTTATTATGAATAATTGCAATTTTTTAATTTTGATCAAAACATGGCCCAAAAATTGGGAAAACACCAAATATTGTATATAGGAAAGACAGATCATTCAAAAACATTTTAGAGAGTTGCAATAAAAGTGAAGGTGTGAAAATAGATTATTGGGTAATTTTAAATGTGGTATGTGCACTTATTGTCCTTATATTTTGGAAACAGGAGACTATTTTAAGTTAAATGGTAGAAATATTTTTATTAAAGGACACTATAATTGTAGTACTAAAAATGTGGTTTGTTTGGCTAAATGCCAAAAATGTTGTATATTTTATATAGGGAAAACAAGTAGATTTTTAAGGACATGATAAGTGAACATTTAACTACAGATTGAATAATGCTTTGGCTAGTCATAAACAAGAATTTGTTGACCATAACTTCAAGCTTTTAGTTTTACAACAATTGGTTAAGGACATGCAAGGTAAAATTTTGGCTCTATACCTGGATATATGTGAACTTAAATGGCAGATGCCTTTGGATGCAACTCAATTTCCAGGTATTAATGAGAATGCAAGTATAACCAGTGTTTTAAAATACAAAAATTTAGTAGGTTAAGGTTTTAATATTTTAGTGTGTATGTTGGGTATATATATATGGATCTATCTTACTCAACAAAATCACCGACACCACATAACCGACATTTCACAAACACGAAACCTCACATGCCCGACACACCATAATCCCGACAAGCAACAAACCACTAAACCTCACATACACAACTACCTACAACCAACCCACAAACTATCACAGCCTAACTCACTTAACCCGCCCCTAACCCACAAACTATCACAGTATGTTCTCAGCGTCGGGGTTTTGATCCTATATATATATATATATATATATATATATATATATATATATATATATATATATATATATTTATAAGGTTTTATATATAATATTATTTTTAGAATTTTGTTTGTTGAGAATATTTTTATTACAATGAATTGTAGCAATTTGGAATATGTTAATTGATTAAATGGGTGGAGTATTTTGTATTTAATGGCTGGGATGGATGAAAAAGTTGTTCTGAGGAAGTCCTGAATTTGAGGGAAGAAAGTGCTTAACCTGATATTATCTGACAAGTTTATGTGTATTTTGGAGTAAAGAGTTGAATTTCCTTGCTGCAGTGCTTTGTTGTAAACATAGGTCCTAGAAGATGGTCACTGTTAACGTGACACCCCAACCCCATGTGCAGAATGGAAATAAACGGGATTATGGATGGATAGATGAAAAACTAGAGAAGATATATAAAAACTGGGAAATAACTGTTGTCATTGAAGAACAGATTGGAAATGGATTAAACTATATAATTATTCAAAAACAGAATAGATGATAGGTATGGGGACAAAGTCTGTTGGAAGTTGGTTGCTGACCTCTTATGAGGTTCATAGCCATTGATAACATTGTAACACTGTAGTACTGTAACAGATATGTGGATATGTGGATGTGTGTGTGTGTGTGTATGTGTGTGCGCGCATGTGTGTGTGCATGCGTGCGTGCGTGTGTGTGTGTGTGTGTGTGTGTGTGTGTGTGTGTGTGTGTGTGTGTGTAAGATAGCATTTTATATCAAACTTCCTTTGCATTCTTTATGAAAAACTTCAAAACTTTCTATTATTTCTAAGAGCAAAATATTTGCCATGTTCTCTTGATCAAATACAAAGCCAAAAAATATCCTTATTACAGTAGCATCATGTTGAGTAAAAGCAGTGAATGCTTTTCAGCTTTTTTAAACTGTCTTGAGTATCTGGCTTTTTGGGGAATCTTCCAAAATTAAAATATTTGAGAAAGTCTATAGTCTGAAAATCTAACGGTGATGTACTAGGAAATACTTCAGGTAACTTTCCACCAAATCATCTGTCAGAATGTTTTTTGCTAAGGTGTGCACTCTTCTGATCATTTTCCGGGAAATGCTTCTTAGGACACCTGGTGGTTAATGGTGCCACATTCACCTAGCCTGGTGATATGGCCAACCTGTTAGTGGACAAATTCAGTTCCAGCTTCACCCCACATCATCACATCTACAAAGGCTCCATACAAAAAGAATACAAGGAGTAAACACAATGTCCTATGCTGATCACCTCGAAGCCTTGTCTTTTTACATGGCATCATATAGACTTCTGTTTGGTGATCTTAGCCTGGCATACAAGGCATCCCTGGACCCTGTTTTGATGAACCTTTTGCACATCCTCAAAACAAGTAGCATCTGAACTACTAGATTAAAAGATGTAAATTTTGCTTACAACATAAATAGGACATGTTGGAGAGACAGCTTTGCTTCCCAGAGAATTCCCATTCTGTGGAACAGGTTGTCCATCCTTGGGAAGTGGGGTTCTTCACTATCCCTATTTAAAAGCAACTTGGAGTCTGGGTAATTGGAAATTCACCCTTGTTCTGGCACCTATGTCCCTGATGGACAGATGCAGTCATTAAATCACCCACTATATAAATGAAATTTGTGGGTCAGATTTAAGTTGCGTGGCTAGGCTTATAAGGGCCCTAGTGGTTGTTAGCCTAGTATACATCTATGAATCTATGAACATATGAGTAAATGCTTCATTTTCTTTTCAACAACTTTCCGTGTTCTGAATAGTGTGTCTGGGTTGTTTGCACTGCTTCACAACCACACCTTCTGGCTGCTACTTTTTGACAACTTGATGCATTCTCACTCTATTCTCCTCCTTAAAGAGGGCATGCATCTTTTCATGGGTGTATAGGAACATTATGAAGCAAGTGATCACAGGGATCATAAAATGCCCAGCCTTCTAAACCTTTAAGAAAACAAACATGAATATGTTCTTGCCAGTGTTTTCAGGCACTTAACTCTTTGTCTCTACTTGTTTTGCATAAATCCGTTTCAGACAACGCAGGTTTTTTAGGCTGAAGCAAAGATACAGCGACAGAAATTCTTCTATTTATTACAACTCATCCTTACCTGGGCTGGTGTCTTAGACCTTAGTTTTTATTTAATTTATTTATTAAAGTTTGCTAACTGGAGGAGTGGACTGATTCCCCAAATTGACCCATTTCTATCCCAGCCTGAAAGATCAACAGTGTAAGAGTAAGAACAACAGTTTGCATCTCAGATCTACAACACAGAACGTTGGTTCACAAGAAAAAATAGTGGTGAATATTTATCAGTTTCTGTCACACAAGGTAATTAAACATATGTAAACTATTCAAAACAGAAAAGTACTTTAAAACAAGCTTTTATAACCAAACATGATATTTACTGCTTGGGAAATTATAAAACATTGCTGTCCGTCAGGATTAAGACTGAGAGGGAGAAAGCTTCATTTGACATATTTAGGCAGTTAGTATATATAATTATGAGGGATAAGTGAACCAGGGCATATTTCTCTTTTGCTAAGGAGGTTTAATAATTGGGATCTTACTGTAGAATGTTGAACTTCTTGAGCATTTTTGTACCAACATTCCTGGCCAATATAACACATCACAACTTCTGTCTTTATGTTTTACAATTGCTGAGTGGGACTTGTATTCTTGCTAACACTTATTATTTTATCTGATTAGGCACTGCAATCTTCTCATCTTTAAATGTTAAACAATGTATGCAGCTAAGTTTTTCCATTAGGGAAAAGTATGGCTATATTTATTTCCCTGGTACAGACTTCTTTCTAATCTCTCAGAACCACTTTTTAAAGCATCTGTATCGCATTGCTAAAACTGTTTAACGTCCATATGAAAAATTCACAGATAGAAATGCTTGTGGGATACTGATAGTCTGTTACTATACCCCAGTAATATAACATCACTATTTGTACATTTCTGAGTTTCATTTAAAAGCATGGTTCAGCAGTCTAGGCCCACAAAAGAACGTATTGAGATGCTCCTGAAGTTTGCAGTTGCTCTGTACATCAATATATTGATGTCATCTTTTGTGCCATTTGAAACAACAGTACTGATTGATAGTGTTTGGGTTCCCTGAATTGTGTTTAGTACTGATTAATTGTACTAATATCATCACCTAGCAGTTCTGTGCAAACTTTATAGATAACCTTTGTTAGATCAATTACTTTTATCACACATGTTGTCTGCCTTCTAGTCACAAGCCACTTGAGCTAGTTACTTCTGTGAAAACAGGACTCAAGCTTCACAGCAGACAGTGGCTCTTTATCCAGTTCACAGATAATTTCAGTAATGTTTTACACAAGGCACCAACACAAAATATTAATTTTTAGAAAACAGCAGCACAAAAAAGCATACATCCTGGCCCACTTTAGCGAACGGCTCTTTCCATACACTGACCACTCAGTGACACCCATGAGACGTCTCCATTACAGAAACATGTTAAATAGGGAGTCTATGCATTAAAACATACTATTTTGAACTTTACAGCATGTCTTGTGGCTGTAGAGTCAGCAAAATACCTGTAATAACAGGCATAAATATTTCTGATCTCTTGACAGGGCAGCTGACAGTTTTTCGTCATGCTGTGACTTTGCACATCTTTAAGCTTCTTTTTCTGAAATAGGCAACTGGGGAATTTTCTGATTTACTTCCACTTTTCCACCAAATAAATCCTCTTGCTACTTTGCAAATACAAATGACTCAGTATGTTGGCTATGCACATCTCCTTTCCAGGCTTATGTCACAATTATGAAGACTTAGTGTTTTCTGCAGTATGTAATGGCTTACAATCTACTTTGAGCAGCTGTTTTTTTTACCTGGGGTTTCCTCTATACTATAAAGGCTGTGGACCCACAAGCAGCTGGTTTATACTCTTGCAGACTCATTGCACCATTACAGTTCTGACTGGTATCTACTTGTAGGGTGACTGCCTGATGACTGAGTCACATCAAATTACTTTAATGTGCGTGCTTCAGTCATATACATTTAAAAACTGTTTTGTTGTTTTATAATTCATACTCCAGTACCATTTGACATCTTAATGGCACACTCATATCCAACATATCTGGAGTGGTGTTTAAGAAATACATCATTCCAAGAAATCTCATTAGAACTGTTTTGTCCTCACAAGAAAACATTTGTTCTATGGCTCTTACTTTCTCAGTGTCTTTTTTATGCTTTCAGATACTGACATGACCCCTACATCTTAGTTTACACATATGATTATTCAGCTTAATATTGCTCTGCATCAGTCTGTTCAGTAATTCAATCAGTACTGCATCATTCTCTCTTTGGGCTGAACCTACACTGGTATGATAGCAATTATATTCGCAATATCATCAAGTCCATCAACTGGTTGTCAAACACTTCTCTGAAGTACTCGTGCTGACAAAATACCAAGTGAACGTGTCAAAAATGAGTACCTTCCTATAAGCAAATTAAAAGTACAGAACTTAGAACTTCCATAATCAAGTTTGATTTGTCAAAGTCATTGGTTTTTATCATGTACAAGAAAATATGTGGGGTTTGGCATGGCAGACAGCACTTCTGCTATTGTAGGGAATGAAGAGCGTCTTCTTATTACTTTATCAAGAGATTGTAAATCTTTACAAATATACATTTCATCTGGTGTCTCAACAGTTTCCATGCTACTAATTCATTCATTAGACCCATTCTGCTTTTCAATCATGCTGATATCTTGTAGACTATTCAACTCTTTGATTTTACTCCCCACAGCTACTGGAACTTTCTGTGGAGTGTGCAATACTAGTAGCATTGTTGGTTCTATATGAATAAGATAAAGTGTAGATAAACAACTCAAGCCAGTACAATGTCAGTCTTCACTGACTCATCAATAACATTTAATATAGCCATTAACTTCAAACTGCTCTACCAGCTGTAAACCCTTGGTTTCTCTACATCAACCCTAGAATCGTTTATTCCCTATATCACTAATAGGACCCAAAGTGTAAAATGGCAGCAATCCAAATCTACCTGTCTTCCATTACTAGCTGGAATCCCTCAAGGTTCATTGCTTGCCCCCCTCTACTTTTCTACATATTTATTTACAACCTTCCTCTCAGTCCTTATCCAGTATGCTACCAGTTTAACTATCTGCACAGTTTAACCAATCCCTGAGCATCAGAACACCACCCTAGTTTCCTTCACCTCCACTGAAGCTTAGTTCAAGCAGTCCAACCTTATACTAAAACATAAAATCTAAACTAATGCTATTCAACCCTTAAGTTGAACTCCCATGAAAAAAATAACTTCACCTTGCCTTTCTCCAGTGGTAACACAACTGGATCAATTTCCCATGCAAAACCTCTATGTATCGTCATTGATGAAAATCTAAAATTTAACCAACATGTACAGCAGGCAGTCAGGAAAGCACGCCAAAAAGTTAAAGTGCTATATAGGGCGAATACCTGCAAATGCACAACAGTTACCAGCTTACTTCCCACAGTAGCATACACTGTCCCAGTCTTCACAAATGTTAATTTAACCCAGACTGCAACACTAGAAAAGTGCTATAATGAAATAGATAACGGCATGTAAGCAAGAGAAACCACTAATGCAGTGTATAAAACAACTCATTTGGCTTGAATACCCATTAACTCAACTAGTCAACTTAAAGTAAGAGGTACAATTTTGCATATCGCAAACATCTGTCCAGCCCTTAAGAATGTCCTTCATTTGCATACTCCTACTAGAAAACTCTGCTCCTCTGAAAATTCTTGACCTGTAACACTCTATTCCTCAACACCCCTCATGCATAGATTCATAGCTTCAAAGAAGATTACTAGGCTAATGGCTTAAGAGCCCTTACAAGCCTAGCCAATGTAACATGATTTTACCCAATATATGGTTCCTAGGGGCAAGAGGATGGAATGGATTTGTGCCTATGCATTGAGTATTTTACAAATTGCCCCTGTCCCTAAGGAATATAGACAGTACCCCAGGCGTGAATTTGCATTTCCCCATCCATTGATCCAAAGTGTGTTTGAAGAGGGCCATGGAAGACTCTACTTAATATGAATAGGAAGCCTGTTCCAAAGAAGGGTTAATCTCTTAGACACATATCTGTCTCCAGCATGTTGTGTTTGAGTCACTGACTAAGTTTAGATCCCTAGATTGGGTGACCATCATGCTGGTGACTTGTGGATGTATAGCAGCTCCATCAGGGCTTGATTTGTGAGTGCCTTGTAGGTCAGGCATAGGTCACCCCTTAATAGTTGGTAGGAGACAGAGTAAAGGGATAGGGGGTTTAGTCTCTCTGAATAGGACATGTTGTTTACACCCTGTATTTTCTTTGTGGGGAACCTCTGTGGTCAATCAGGCTGCTGCTGTAAGTGCCCAGTCAAGTACGTGCCAAATGGTGCATAGATTTTTGGTCTAATGAGGGCTGAGTACAGCAGGACTATAATTTCCTTGGATCTGGATGTCATACTTTTACTTATATGTTGTGCCATATAGAAGGACTTCCTCACTGCTGTG
The DNA here is from genome assembly GCF_019279795.1 of Protopterus annectens. Lineage (NCBI taxonomy): Eukaryota > Metazoa > Chordata > Ceratodontiformes > Protopteridae > Protopterus > Protopterus annectens. Next base: position 938,041,463 of record NC_056729.1, read on the forward strand.
GACACATTGTGGTCAATGTTCAGTTGTGACAGCTTTGTCTGCGTTACTAAAATCTGGCACTCCTTACCCACCTTCATCCATAAGATTAACAAACCTAACCTAAAAAATATATTTGAAGAATACCAGGGTCTGTCACTGTTCCTTTCCCCTGGATAAATCCCCTTTATCTCTGGTAGCCTCCACTCCATCTAAAATTTTATTTTCCCTATATGGTCATATAGGATCTTGCTTTTCTGATATAGCTACTATACCCTTAGTTCTAACTTCCTCTCTTCTCTTATCTGTACTATGCCTCAGAGCTCAATACATCATGAAGGTGGGTGTATATATATATATATATATATATATATATATATATATATATATATATATATATACACACACACACACACACACACACACACACACACACACACACACACACACACACAGCATTTATTTCCAAAATGTGATATTCTCTATATTGTAATGTGATATGCTCTTCTAAATGTTTCCAGAATATGAAATACTGTACAGCCATTTGCATTAAGTAGACATCATGCTACATGCTATGTATCTTGTATAATTACTACAATAATATCACCTACTATTACACAATATTCCATTATGTTCCTCACCTTATGAACCAGCGTTATATATGCTCTATTATGTCTCTGTATCTTATATATTTGGATGTTTGACTGTATAGTGTATATTTGTCTATTTGTTTATCTGTATTCTGATTGTTAGTTTTTTGGAGCTTTTCTGCCAGACTTCTTTTGAAAATGGCTTTCCAACCTAGATTAACTTTCCTGGTAAACAAATGCAAGAAAACAAATGTTTGTGTTCTTTAAGCAAATCAGAAATGTGCACATTTCTTGGTGAGTAAGGTAGCTCTGCATTCAGACCATGAATTATTTGCTTCCAATCAAGCCACTGACGAAACAAATCACCCAGACCAGAAGGTGTTTTCATTATCATCTAGTCACTCTGAAACTAAAGTTTATATTATAGCAATAACCCACGCCTGGGTGTGGGTAATGAGGAATTTACCCACGGTTGGCGTGGTTTGGTCCCGAGGGCGAAACAAAGACAACCGTGGGTAAATCCTGCATTACCCACACCCAGAAGTGGGTTATTGCTATTATACTATGACATTATTTAAGAAAAGAAATAATTACTTTTCTTAAATAATGGCATTGTATAATGCCTCTTTGCTGCCCTTCCGCAGCTGGCTGGTATCCGCGGCAGTTCTGATGTACTGCGCATGCCTACGCAGTACATCAGAGCTGTGGCCAAAAGCAACGGAGAAAGCAAGATCTCCGTTGCTTTTTACTGTTTCGCTATGTTAAATGGGTTTAACATAGCGAGACAGCTTTAAAATAAGCAACAGAGATGTCAGTTGCTTATTTTAAAACTGTCTCGCTATGTTAAACCCATTTAACATAGAACAGGTTTAAAAAAGCAATGGAGAAAGCAAGATCTCCGTTGCTTTTTACACACTGTGTCACTATGTTAAAGGAGTTTAACATAGCGAGACAGCTTTAAAAAAAGCAACGGAGATCTCCGTTGCTTTTTTAAACCTGTGTCGCTATGTTAAACTCTTTTAACATAGAGACACAGTGTTTTAAAAGAGACTTATACTAATGGAAAAAGTCCGGGCAACTGGACCTTTTTCCATTAGTATAAGTCGATTTACAACGTGCACGCTGGCCAATCAGCATGCACGTTTTGGAATATTAATGGGGGGTCATGGCATAATTCTTAATTAATAGTCACACGTAAGTGCTTTCTGTTTTAACCATTTTACATGCCGAGTTAAATAAGTAAGCATGTTATACAGTGACTTCAGTTTATCCCTTTTCAGGCTTAGTGCTTTGAACATTGAAACACATATGACATTGCAATCTGCTAGTGTCTAAACAAGACTCTTTAGTTATTTATTTTAAATATTTCTTCACAGATTTTCAATTGAGTCTCTGATGTGCTTTTTCTGACTTTCTCTCTTGGGTACTGTTTACTCTATGCTTATTTTCAGTGCTAATTATGCTCAGAAACGGGTCACTACTTATACAGACTTAATTAATTATAATACATTAATTTTATAATGCTTATAACCACATCACATCCAGCACTTACTAGCAGCGAATGTCTTTTACTTCTTATTCCTGGCAAAGCTGAAATGGTTCATTGTTACGCTTTTTTGCCTGTATTTCTCATGAATCTTTGCACAATTACAACTCTTCTCTTAGCTGCATTTACTGTGACAAAACAATTTCATCCACTGTGCACACACCACTCTCTTTATTTAATATTAATTCTGATTTTCTTTGTACAATGAGCCCCTCAACTAATCACTTCTGAAACCACATATTTTGTCTCAAACTAATGAATTGTATAACTCATCAGTTCAGCCTTTTGCTTGATGGTTTATTCCTGTAACAAAAGCATCAGTGGACTCAATTGTGTTGAACTGGGTCTTTTCCTGATCATAATTCTACCTTGTATAATATGCTTCTAGGAATTTCTTTATGAGAAGCATATCATTTATGCCATGGGTTGTTTTATTTTCTTAAAGTGGTTGAGTTCAGCTGATACAGTGTCTAGTTCATTCAGTTAACCTAAGCAGAATATATTATTTGAGAGGTAGGAAGAAATGAGTACTCAGAAGAAATCTGCACAGCCTAAGGGAGAACATGCATACACCATCCTCAGGACTGTTTCTGTTTAGACCTGTAAGTCGTGTGAAGACACCTTCCATTTTTACCATTCTTCATAAGTGTCCCTTGACGTTCCCGAGTCTCTTCTTCTGAGCACTAGTTTGCATTTCCTTTGTACTCTGTTTCTTCACAGCCTCTGGCAAGGTGATTTACTTCTTCCTCCCAATCACATTTTATCACGTGTGCAGTCTCATCATGGTCTACATGACAGGAAGGCAGTCATACTAGAGTCCAGCACTCTGTTGGCAATGACTGTTGCTTTTTTTCTTGATATTGGTCTGGTATTTCATGTTATCCCGATATTTAGCTGTGTGAAACCACTACTGTTCCCATTATCAACAAGGACTACAGAGTAAGAGAGAGAGAGAGAGATAAGGAGTGGGGACTAGGCCATCATGCAGCAGAATTAAAAGGTTATGCACCTAACCTTTCATCCTTCCCACAATAGCTGTTAGGCATAACACCAACATGCAGGTTCCAATGCAGCCTCTCATGTGCATGCTTCCACACATACACCAAATTAATCTGTAGTGCAAAGCACCGCTTGGTAGGTCAGACTAATAATCTGAGCCCAAGTCATGTTGCACTACCATCAACACTCCTGTAGGTGACAGTATTACAACTGTCCTGAGCCACCTTCATCACTCCCAAGATGGGTGACCTGAGCTTGGCAACTCACTCCCACCCTCCCTGCTGGCTCCTCTAGTGCACACATCCACTAACTGAACTTGGGTTACTGGAGCTGCATTCAGGGCTCCATTCCTTTGCACCACAGATCATGTCTTCCATTTTGGAATGTTGGTTCTTCAGCTGTAGCAACATTTGATCCAGCTAGTCACCTTAGCCTATGTACTTTGCTTTTCTGCTTTCTGTCTAGTATGCTGTAAGATGCAGAGTTTCAAGTATTGTTGAAGTCCGTAAGGACCTGTTGGTCACTGTCCAGTGTCAATATGGCTTAGTCGATAAAGAAACTTATAATCATACAGCAGGGCTTCTGACACAGTTCTTTGCTGTCTGTATCCTAATTCTTACTGTTGCAGAAGGTTTTTGTACCACCCTTTTCAGCTTAACTATAGCTGAAATCAACGTAACAAACCTACAGCTATACTTAGTCCCTTCTTTTGGAAAGACGTTTTTCTGTCAAACACAGAATTTTTGTCTGTAAACAATGATTTCAAAAAGGTTCATGGGGTGAGGGTGGTGGATATGAGCAACTTCACCAGAGTTTGCTTGTTTTCAAAGCCCTTAGCTATTTTGCTACCTTGTCAGCATATGTTGTACATCTTCTGTCTCCCTACAACCACTAGCTGCTATCTCTAAAGCCAGAGATGATCCACTGAGAAATGTATAGTCCTTTACCATCCATAACAGTGACTTTATATTTGTGGGTTATCCATACTATATTTATTTTCTGTGTGACTTTGATTCATTAGCAAGATGACTCAAAGTTGCAATGATTACTTATAAGGTGTTACTATTGTCCAGGGATACTAAAAGCAGTGGTTCAGCTTGGACAAGAGAAGAATCTAACCATAACCCACAAACATTTGCCACAAACAAATGGAGCTTATCCAGAATACATTTTTCCTTATAGATTCATAGGTGCATACTAGGCTAACAACCACTGGGGACAGTTTAAGTCTAGGCATGCACCCCAAATCTCTGACAAGTACTGGCAACATTGATAAGTGTAAGCAGGGGCATGGGAGATGAAACATTTACAAGCAGGGGCCTGGGAGATAAACCATTTACAAGCAGGGGCCTGGGAGATGAACAATTTACAGGTTTCTTGTGTCCATTAGAGACAGAAGTGTCAAACTAGGGATGAATTTCCTGTTCCCCATCCAATTATCTAAGTTACACTTGAATTGGGTTAGGGAGGAACTCTGCTTCACATGGATGGGGAGCCTGTTCCAGAGAAGGGATAGTCCCTGGGGCAGGTACCTTTCTCTCCAGAAGATCCTCTTTATATCACATGCATGATTTAAGCCTTTAGACTGGGTAATTCCAGTGCTATTTGTTTGCAGATAAGCAGGAGGTCCATCAGAGTGGGTTCTAACAATGCCTTGTATGCCAGGCATAGATCATCACTCAACAGTCTGTAGGAGACAGAATACAGAGATAGGGCTTTGAGGTGGTTTGCATAGGACATGTTACTTATACACTGTATTCTTTTAGTGAGCAACCTGTGTGGATGTTCCTATTGTTGACGTGCTTGGTTAAGCTCATATCAAAGGGGGCATTGTACTCAATGATAGGTTTGATGAATGCCAAATTCTGTGGAACAATGACCACCTGGGACCTAGATGCCATAGCTTTGTTTATAAGTTGCACATCATAGAATGACTTTAGATGGTCAAAGGCTAGATTACTGTTTATGTGTCTCCCCCCAAGTCTCTGACTACTGGGTCAGCTCTTAGGGGTGTCTTGTCAATATGATAATTAATAGGGATGGATGTCTTCCCAAATGATACTATTATGCATTTCTTTACATTTATTTTTAGTTTATGGCTCTGACACAAGTTATATGTCTGTGTCAGTGCCTCCTTAAGAACATTAGAGTTGAAGGGGGATTCTATGACTGCTCCTAACTTATAGTCATCTGCAAATTTGGGCAGCCAGGGGCTCTTGATATTAGTCTTGACTTCAGAAACATAGATTCCAAAAATAAGTGTTCCCAGGACCAATACATGAGGGACTCTACTTGTGACTGGCCTCTTTGCAGAGTCGGACTCCCAAAGTCTAACTTCCTGGGTCCTGTCTGTGAGCCAGCAGGCTAACAACTGGGTGACATAAGAGCTTATACCTAACTTCTTGAGCTTGTCACCAATGCCAGAGTGGGATATTGTGTCAAATGCCTTGACCAGGTCAAGGTAGGCAGTGTGAACCATTTTGCCCTCATACATTGCTTTGGTGACCTTTTCAAAGAAGTCCTTCAAGATGAGTAGGCATGCCTTTCCCTCAACTAACCAAACTGGGTTGGGTCCAGTGTCTACAGGTTTCCTATGTCATTACTGATTATTTCTATGATAATTTTTACTATGGCTTTGCATATGAGACTAGTGATACTTATGGGTCTGCAGTTTCCTGGGTCTGTAAATGGTCCACCTTTGTGCAGAGGGATGATGGTTGCTGTTCTCTATTCATGAGGCACAAAGCCTCTTTGGAGATTACAGTTAAGTAGCAATTCCAGAGGGCCTGCTAGGTCATGTTTTTATGCTATTTAGAAGGAAGCCTGGGATACTGTCTGGGCCCACAGATGAAGTGTTCTTGGCCTTAGAGACAGCATTATGGACCTGTACCCTAGTGATAGTAGGGGGAATTAAAATTGATGGTATTTCTTGCGGGGAGGCTGAGAGAGAGAGAAAGTTAGGGCTGAGTTTGTTGGTCAGTAAGTTTGCTGTATCTTTTGGCACAGTGTAAGTTGCTCCATTAACAATGATCTCCGCACACAATTGTGTATTGCCTTTGAGGTTGCGGACATAGCTAAAGAATAAGTCCTTGGTCTGGGAGGCCAAATTTACATAAAATTTGGCTTTTGTAGACTTTATTTGTCCTCTGAGTTGTTTGTTTAGTTTGATGAGAGGGCTTTTATACTGCTGGGTGCTGCACCTCCTAATTTTGCCATAATTTTATTCCTTTTTAATACAGCCTATCGATGTTGTGATTACACTACGGAGGCTTGTTTTTTGAGTTTATTCTGTACTTATTCCTGGTGAATAAAGTTGCCTTTATGCAGCTATTAACATGTTTGTATAGAGTGTCTGTGAACAGTTCTGCATAGGCAGCAGTGTGCTAGTGTTCTTTGTTTCATCAGCTACATGAATCAGAGTTACAAAGACTAGTCAAAAGTTATTTTTTTTCATTACCTGAAGACAGTAGAGGCTGGTGATCTCAAACTAAGCAACAGAATGGGTGGGTTATCTAGACTGGATTAGAACTATATTAATATCAGGGTCAGTTTTAAGCACAGTTACAATTTTGCATAAATAATGATTCACACATTACTGCACACGCTGTATAGACTTTTAACAGTAGTCTTGCCTTTCAGAATAAATGTTAGGCCTAGTCTGAGAAAGTTCATTTCACATATATGCAAAACCCAAAACATGATCTAAATCCTTTGACTTATACCTAAGATTCTTAGGCTTAACTTCAACTTCTAGACATTACTGAGAGTCTAAAATAATCTTTAATGCATCTACATATAAGCAAAATGAAACAAACTTTAAGTACTAAATAGCAACAACAACAAAACATCAACAACAACAATAATAATAATAATGATAATCACAATAATGATCACAGTAACATATTTCAGCTTGTTTTACTTAAGCACACACTAGCCTGCCAAATCAGACCAAAGATAGTTTAACTACGAACAGATGATAGGAAGAACTAGTTTCATCCACTGACTTTTTCCATGATCTTCAATTACAGACACTTTATTTACTGTCTGGACCTCAGATGTCTTATTGTAAGCAAATGAATGAATGAATGATCAAGGCCACAATAATACATTTCAGTTCATTGCTATTAGATTATAGTGCACTCCATTGCAAACCTCCTGTATATACACACACTCACATACACACACACACACACACACACACACACACACACACACACACACACACACACACACACTAGTTCCAGACACTTTTATTTACTGTGTACATCTCAGATGCCTAATTGTGATGATCAAATAATAATGAAACATGGGAACAACAGTGTACATCAGCTCATTGCTGTCATACTATAGCAAACCCACTGCAACACCGAAACACACACACAGAAGCGCCTACTAGTTACAACTGTTTTGTTAAATAGGTACACATTATATATCTATTTGTGATCAAATAAATATATAGTAAATATGGTAATGAAATTCAGCTCATTGCTGTCAGCGAAATACACTGCAACCCATTGCAACCTCCTATACACAGCTCCCCACACACATGCCAGTTACAGCAACTGTGTCTATTATTTACACCTCAGATGTCTGTGATCAAGGGAGTGAGTGATGTAATTAAATCAAAAGGTGCTTTAATAAATTATTAGTTTAATGGTGTGCACACTCATGCAACCAGCTTATTGTACATTCTTATATTTTTTATACTTTTTCTCCTAACAAATATGTTTGTTTTTCAATTGAATTGTACAGGATATAGGTCTCATTCATCGTCTTCTTTCGGCTGTTCCTGTTAGGGGTCGCCACAGTGGATCACCTGTTTCCATTTCTGTCCTCTGCATATTGCTCTGTCACACCAACCACCTGCATGTCCTCTCTTACCACATCCATAAACCTTATCTTAGGCCTTCCTCTTTTCCTGTTACCTGGTAGCTTCATCCTTAGCATCTTTTTCCCAATATACTCAGCATCCCTCCTCACCACATGTCCAAACCAACATAATCTTGCCACTCTGGCTTTGTCTCCTAACCTTCCAACCTGGGCTGACCCTCTAATATACTTATTCCTAATCCTGTCCAACCTCGTCACACCCAGTGCAAATCTTAGCATCTTTAACTCTGCCACATCCAGCTCAAACTCCTGCCTTTTTGTCAATGCCACTGTCTCCAGCCCATATAGGTCTCATTAAAGGTGGGAAAAGTTTTGAAATGATTTATTGTGGTCTCATTTTTCTATATCACAAAAACATGGCATTTTAACAAGGGTGCGTACGCTTTTTATATCCACTGCTAACTCTGTATTCTGGGGAGACTGTCCTGCTTGTCCTGTAGCTGGAGATCTGTGATCTCTGATTTAAAAGTTATGGGTGCTCATCAAAGTGCTACATCTATGAATAGATCTCTATCATTAGGAAAAGTTCACCTAAGTGCTACATCTAGGAGTAGATCTCCATCATTCAGAAAAGCTCACCAAAGTGCTACATCTAGGAACAGATCTCCATCATTAAGAATTAACCCTTCCTCCAGCCATCCATCATTAGGAATCAACCCTTCCTCCAGCCAATTGTCTTCTTTCTTCTTGACTTTGTTTGGATTTTCTTAGCATGAAAGTATTCACCAGATGGGATTGGGGGGGGAGGGTCCACTGCATTATATTATACAGAGGAAAGAGTAAGCAGCCTACAAGTTTTGGTTACCTAACTGTGTGGTTACCAAGCAATATTCACTGCATATGGAGCCAGTCCCACTAGTTCTACAGATGGAGATCTAGTCATATAGGTAAAACTACGGTGAGTACTCATAAGTTTTATAATCAGTATGATGAGGAACCAGTTGCAATTACTGTGCACCATGGTCTTCTCATTCAACTGACAGATCCTCTGGTGGACCTACATTTAGTTCCATCTCACATCAATGCCTGTGTGTGTGTGTGTTTAAAAATTAGGACATCAGAATGGGTGGTCCTTATGAGAACACAAAGACAGATCTGCAACTGTAGGACAAGAGGAAAAATTGTAAAGGAACAGTAGCTCCATCAAACTAATGCTTGCCATAGAAATAGGCAGATGAAACAAAAGTGAAAAAGTAGAGGTAAACAATGACAAAGGACAACATCAAGCAAGTCATTAAATCTTTTGTTATCATGATAGATGAATGACTGCATTTCAGTATGGAGAACTAACTAATGGTTAGCTAACATAAACTAACTTTATGGAAAAACTGCTGCATGTCAGGAGTTTTCACAGGAGTTATGAAGTATGGCAAGAAGACCATCGCTAAAAGAAGAGTATCACAACATTGAGAAATCACAAAGTAACAATAACTGTAAGGCTGGCTGGCATACCATAAGAAATGAAAGAAATGTATTGTTTGTATACCCCAGGCTCTTAACCAAATATACATATTCACACACACACACACACACACACACACACACACACACACACACACACACATACATGATAACACATACACACACACACATATTTGTGTGAGAAGTTAAACAGACTAGACAGATACATAGACACATGGATAGATAAGGATGAGGTTGTCTAAGAAACAGAAAAGTTTTTTCTGGTGCAGGCTCAAAAGGCTGCAAGAAGTGACCATAGAAAAGACCTGGGCTTGGATTCATAGCAAGTTGTGAAGTATGTAGTTTGCTGTTGTATGGGTACTGGCCAAAGATGCACTGCCACAGCCTTTTAGTAAGTTGTAGTCCCAAGTTGTGCTACAATGCAGGGAGGACATATGCAAATGAATGCATAATAATATGCAAATGAAAATGGTTAGGGAAATGAGACCCTACTGATGTGCAAGTGTATGTTTTGTAGACAAAGTCATGATTTGTTTTTTGCAAGGAAATTCTGCTGCAGTATGTTACTCTACCTGACTATAAGGATAAAACACACCAAACAGTTGCAGAAAGTGAGAATGTTAGGTGTTGTAACATCAGTCACACAGGTGAATATGTTAGTAACTAGTGCCACTGCTTCCTGCCAAAATGCAAGAGGTGGTATCCAGCACCAAAGAAAGTAGATGACATACCATAGGAGCTTTGGTTTACATGTGTTGCCTACACACATAACGTATAGTAATGTATGGCCTTCTCATACCTGTGGAGAGCATGCAAGTACACAGTCAGCAAAGAAGAGCAGTATGTATTGATGGTTCTTTTCTAGCTCTAGGGACCTTTCAGGGACAGCAGAAAACACGCTGGTCATTCCACAGGCCTCCACCTCTAGACTACTTAACATATTACGTTTTTACCTGTTGGCATGTTACACAGTAATCAGCTCCCTGCTGGTCTAGGTTGCAATTGATTGTGTCTAGGTGATAGCTCAATGTATCTACTGGTTGGTCTTGAGTACCGCCTACATGTAAGATGACAACTCTAACATATAACAGCACTGGGCACTATTACAATGCTGCCCAATGGGGAGGTCCCACATCAGAGGGAGTGCACTTATCTGTTGTTGCAGCTACTGAGGGAGCATTGCTGGTGCTTGGATCCATGGGGGAGCCCTCGCTCACTGCAGATACTGAGCACTCAGACCATGCAGCCACAGATTCATCTGAGGGAGATGCCATACATTTACTCTGTACTGTGGGTGAAGTTCCAGCCAGGATAGAGACAGACAGCACCACTGTGTCACCTGGTTGTACCTGAAATATTTAATTTTTATTATTATCAGCAGCTGCATGGGTGCCAACATCAGCATTTTCTCCTGTCCCAGCCTCTACAGGTGTCACAGCATTGCTCTTCCTAGTGAATATACAGCAAAAGAAGTACCTGAGTTAGGATAAGGACCAGTGCTGCAACTGTTGCCCTAGGCTAAGGGTGTCTATGCAAGACGTACCATACAATCTCAACTTACCTCTGCTGCCCTTCTGACATAGCCAAATACCTGACGTTCCTATAACAAAACATATGCTGTAATCAGCCTAGGGTCCATACAGTACATGCAGTGCTGCAGTACAGAAACCTGTTGTTTGTGGTCTTATCCTGGTGATTCATCTGCAGAGATGAGTGGGATGTGATCCTTACTAATGTCCATTCCTCAAATTCCAGTAATTCTGTCCCCTTATAGGGGCACCAAAAACTACTTTGGCTTTGGTAGTCTTCTGCTCCCTTGTGACCCTCTCCTCATGGCTGACCTCTCAGCTGCTATGGAATGTGCCTTTGTCTTGGCATGGCATATCATGTCGGTAACATAGTTCTGACACTGCTGTAGTGTGCACTGCTATGAAATGTGCCTTTGTCTTGGCATGGCATATCATGTTGGTAACATAGTTCTGATACTGCTGTAGTGTGCACTGCTATGGAATGTGCCTTTGTGTTGGCATGGCATATCATGTCGGTAATATACTTCGGCCACTGCTGTAGTGTGCACTGCTATGGAATGTGCCTTTGTGTTGGCATGGCTGATCATGCTGGTAACATAGTTCTGACACAGCTGTAGTGTGCACTGCTATGGAATGTGCCTTTGTCTTGGCATGGCATATCATGTCGGTAACATAGTTCTGACACTGCTGTAGTGTGCACTGCTATGGAATGTGCCTTTGTCTTGGCATGGCATATCATGTCGGTAATATACTTCTGATACTGCTGTAGTGTGCACTGCTAAGTAATGTGCCTTTGTGTTGGCATGGCAGATCATGTTGGTAACATAGTTCTGACACTGCTATGGAATGTGCCTTTGTTTTGGCATGGCAGATCATGTTGGTAACATAGTTCTGACACTGCTATAGTGTGCAATTGCAACTTTTCATGGTACTGATGTCACAAAGCACTGTCTGTGACAACTAATTCCACAACGGCTGGTCAAAACTCCCTTTCCCCAACAGATGTTCTCCATATGTCCTTAGTGTCTGTAGCAGCCATAATTTTGAGCAGGGTTAAAAGTGTCCAGCCTATGCCATCATCCTGTTCAAGACTCCACGTCTCCCGGAATGTTAGACAATAAATAACTCACCCTATATGTATAGAAGACATTACACATCCTCAAACGTGGAACACTTATGTGGACATGTCAGCGCTGCACTTACAAACATTGTGTGGTTAAATAGAACTAGCACCACTTTGTGCTATCTTGCAAAAGGAAGGACTACCACATGCAGCATAGCTTATATACCTACTGAAATATTTTGAGATGCAGCAGATTGTGAAGTAACATTTTTATTTGTCATGAGATCCATGCAATGTCATGCACAGCTAGTCTATGGATTATGACTTGTACTTCTGTTTATGGGTTTCAAAGCCTGTTTGTGTAGTTGCTATGCTGCTCATGTCCAAGGAGCACATCTGCCTGTGCAGAAAACCTGCCTATCTTGCTTTATATATTTAATTACCACCTGAGCCACCAAACATTACTGCCCTGCTGCACAAGCCTTACACAGAACTGTATCACATCTCTACTAATTCCACCCATGATCCTCTGTGCCCAAAAAGACTGATAAAAACTAGAACAGTTTTCTCCAGAAGAGCTCAAGAAGAAGTGCTTGAA
>NC_056729.1:938059075-938114075 GCF_019279795.1 Protopterus annectens
CACTTGGTATGTTCCTTCAGTTATCACTCACACTCTAATCATCCTGACTACTAGCTACCAAAATCTGCTCAACAGGCTCTCTGTAACGTATTTACCACATCGCTCTACAATCACTTTACATCTGGCAGTCAAACTGTGGGGGCCTACAAAGTTTCAGATTTTTTTTTTTAAGATTTATTGCATTAAACATCAGCTAACCAACCATGAAAGGCCCAGCCTTTTTACTAAAGACAACAATGTTTGATTTTCAGGGGTTCTACAAAAGGAATATTTCGATGAAGCCTTTGCTTTCAACTGTGTTATGAGTTTGAATATTTAGTGTGTAATTTTCAAGTATAAAGGGATAATTGAAATATTAATTATCAGTGAACACAGCTTTCTTTCATTTTTACACATCGTGCCCCTTCTGTTTTTATATTAAAATGTAGCTTCCAAAGGGCCCCATAACAGTCAGTGGATAATTTATTCTTGTACTTTTTAGAATTCTGCAGGATGACATCTTAATATGCTGTTTACGTAGGCACCCCTTTCTTCTTCTTCTTCTTCTTCTTCTATGTTTCGTAAGTGTTGCACATTCGTACTGCACCTCCCAGAACACAAAGTACAAAGAAACAAGGTATACAAACGTACCATTTTTCTACTTCAGAAAGATCAACCCTCTTCATTTGCACTGCTTGTCCTTTTTACGGGTATAAACTACAATTTCATCATCGAAGGCACTTGATGATATCGTGTGATAACATAATAAAAAATAAAAAAAATAATAATTTGGTTAGAAGTCTTTTGTATGTATTCATAATGACTGTAGCTACTGTGTAGCAAAATACTTGTTACAAATTACAAATTGGCTGGTAAAAGTACGTTTGTACAATGGGTACAGTCATGGTGAACTCCTTGTGCCATTTTTTAACTGTAATTCAGAACAAATAATATATAATTTCACCATTGATAGTAATGTGTTTTTTTTTTTAAGTGTTCTATTTGGAGATCGTGGTCTTTTGAACATTTATTGACTGGTGAAGTGACACTTGAGTCATGCCTGTTAAGGCAAACATTCAACATGTTTCCAATTGAAAGAAATGCGTACGGCATTGCATCTACAGGTCATCGCTTTCTACTAGCTCATGGTGCGGTATCAGATGAACAGGGTTTGCTTCTGGCACAAATGCTGCCTTAATATCTAGTCCTTGGTCAGAAAGTGCTGCATAGCGGCTAGCTGAAGGGCGTACCTTCTTGGGTTTGTTGATTGAAGGCTGTTGGGGCCAATGTGCTTTAGGCAGACAAATGGAGGGAGGGATAAAAAAAAAGAAGAATGAAAAGATTAACGTGACATCGTCACAATGAAAATGCTTTCCATGCATTGTTACTTATACAAGTGCTAACGCTCCTTTCTTGACTAAGTCATTTCCATGACACCATACTGAATATGCTTTTCTTTGAAACAAAGGTTTATTGATTAGAACAAACTCAACTTTTGCATGAACTAAGCCAATGACTGAATAAACCATGCATATAACTGCTACAGCACTGAAGCATAGAGGGATAAGACTGAACTATACCTAGATGACTTAAGTTTGACTAGTGACTTGGGCACTATGAATGATGGAGTGGGGAGGATGGGATTAAATGTCTGCTACCGCTGACTCACCCATCCTGAAGAGGAGGATGTGCCTGTGGCTCTTCACTTGGGTGACACCTAGAGGGAGTACTCAGTGTTGCACCCACACACCAAGAGCATGTGAAGCAAAAGCTGCTTTTGTGCAAGTGCACTGATGGAGAAGTCAGCAGATGAAGGCATACTTCCTGTATCAGGCTGCACTTAGTGGAGTTCAAGGGAGCTGTCACAAGGGGGACCTCCAATGGACCAAAAGTTGTTTTGCAAGCTATCACCCAGCTCTCACCGTAGGGGATACAAATGGACTGATTAGACACTTTAGGCACTTCCGGCAACAGCAACGGGATTGTAGGTCTCTCAGCTAGCTGGAGATGCCTATGCTCTCATCCCTAATGGGATGAATAGTCCGTTTTGGTGAAGGTAGTGGAGAAATTGGAAAGGGTTGGTGACAAAGCAAAAAAAAAAAAAGATTTATAATGAGGCTATTAATAAATCTGACAAGATCATGTCATTAGCCAGTGCTGGGGCAATCTGTACTTACATTAGCATCATAACTTTCCTTCATCTTATTGACATCTTCTGACACATAATGACAATATTTTTATTAGCTACACACTGTTACTGCTCACTTATATTCTTCCTTCTTCTCCCTTAAGCTATCCCACCAATTACATAAAACTGAAAAAAGATGCATGTCACCAATATTAATTAACCGTCTAGCTTTAAAGACTCCAGTACATACTTGTACAACTGTCATGATAATATGCATAATTTTTCTGAGCAATTCACCTTGATACTGTGGTGCTTTACCATTTTGCCATACACGCTCCAGACTCACTCCAACTAGACCCTATATTTTCAGTCTTCACATCACAGATGCTATCAACTTTTACATCTTTCCCAATAAAATTTAACACTTAACTCTTAACTAGTTTTAGCTACTCTCCATACCTCTCAACCTCTTAGTACAAGAAATCTAGAGAAAGCCACAAATAATGGAGGGACAAATGCCAAAAATCAGGGACAGATTTTAAGTGTTGCTGTTTCTAAACTTAGAAAGTTGCTAGAATAACATAATTTATTTTAGAATACCTTTTCTGTAGGATATGAAGTCTGAAACTTAGATGCCTGCCGTTATTTATAGACTTCAGTCCTTAGTGATTTGCCAGACACCCACAGATTTTATGAGGAACAAAAGCAAAAATCAGGATATTCTGCGAAAATCTGGATAGTTGAGAGGTATGTCCCTGACAAGACTATTAACTAGTATCTTAACTAGGGGCTCAAAATGCTGCTATAGGTAAGTCTTTACATTTCTTAGTTTTTATCCTCAGTACAGGACCATCAATCACCAACACCAAGACAGCGTATCACAACCCTCCAACGTCCTTCCACTGAACTTCTATTAGCAGTGCTTCCATATAAAAACTTCAACATAACTACCAAAAAGAAAACATTTTGTACCATAATAAAAACAAATTTTACCATCCTATAAATAAAGACATATTTATACCTGAAATGTTCAATAGCAACATTTATGACATAAAAAAGAGAGAGAGCCATGTTTTTCCCAAAGCCGCTCGTAGCAAGTATGAATCTTAAGCTCAAAAGATTCACTACCCCGGTACAGTATAACGTTGTACAACCTGCCAATGAATCATACCTCCTACCCACACCTGATGCATCACAAAAACAGCACCAGAAGTGACATAAAATTATTACTATCTAATTGTGCACAATTTATATCCAACTTACTTAAAACCATAATCATTTGTAACATACCAAGCATCCATTCTTAAACTGCATCAGTCTTTTAGAATACATTTTCCCAACAAATAATGGACCATTCCAAGAGATGAACTGTCATTTCAGCTAGTGCCTTTTATAATATTAACATCTTAGCAGTCTACATAAAACTTTTACAGTATCTACAAAATATGGCAGACATCTTCATAACTACTATATTGCCAGGTTTGCAAACACCTATATACTATACACAATACTCTATAACATAACAAACTCTCTGACAAATACTCACAAGCAATGACTCATTCTAAGAGATGAACTCTTTTTTTTTTTTTTTTTTTTTTTTTTTTAACCAGACGGGTAAGGTCACCAAATCCATTCTACATAATGACTATTTGCAGCTTGTGTAAAGTGCATTTGTTATCAGCAAACAAGGTAGCACTGTTTTCTGTTTACATCCAAGTTTGTACACATCTAACTATTTCTGTGGCAGTATATGTATGTAGTTATACTAGTTAAGTACAGTTCATAGTTTTTAGCCCCACCCCCACTGTTTTATAGGCAGTGAAACACACAAGGCTATTAAACTGGTATCATAACAAGGAGCTAAAACTGGAATCATAACTAGGGGCTCAAAAGTATTAGACCTGGTTCTCCATTCCCAAATCACTGGACAAATCTGACCATTGTCCAGTAACATTTTGCCTAGGTGTGAAACCTGAATCACCTCAAAACCCTCTGTCTTTAGAAACTGCTTTAAGGCAGTCTACTCTAGCTAACTGATAACATGATGAAATTCAAATACCCTCCTTGTTTTATCTGACACTGCCTCACACACTGCAATTTTCACAAATAAATTCTACATCCACCTTGAGACCTTGGACCCCATAAGACATAAATATAGTGCCAAATTTAAGAACAAATCCATTTGGTTGAATCCTATTATCAACAAACTGTACAACAGCAGGAAGAAACTTCTACCCCATAAAAGCAAACCTTTATACATCAGCTATAGAAGAGCTCAAAATGATCAACATAGAACTTAGAAACAAAATCAAATCATCCAACAGCCAGTACCAATTACAAATTGCTACCTATGCTAAGGATAGCCACAACACATTCTTCAGTTATATCAGAAGCCTAATGAATAATAACCAGCAATGCTCTGAGTTAATAGAAAATAGCAGCCCATATTCACTCCCTTAGGATACTGCCAACATATTAGTGGACAAATCTGACTCAGACTTTACCTTCGGTCTCCTATGAATTACTCTGCATAAATTATCATGCCTATGACAATCCTTAAATCACCCCTGAGCAAGTCCTAAGTGTTCTCTCTAAGGCAAAATCACAAGGTCCATGGGCCCTGACAATATGCAAGGCTGTCTTCTTGTTAGAACTAAACATTGCCTGGCTGACTGTTTCTTACAGCTATTCAGTCTCAGCCTCTCTATTAGATCCATGCCAGAAATATGAAGGGTTGCTGTACTTATCCCACTCCACAAACAGGGACCCATGACTGACCTGAGTGGCTACAAACATAGCAGCCTCACCAGCCTCACCTGTAAGGCAATGGAGTATATCCTAATAGACTTTATAAATAAGGGCAGATGCAGTCTTTAAAACCTGGACCCCCCAAAATATGAGTTTGTTAAAGGCAGATCCAACCTCTTGAATATGGTGGATGTTTCTGAACAAGTCACTAAGACATCAGACTTACATAAATTGGTTCCTACAGCATATCTGGACTTGGTCAAAGCCTTCAATACCACTCGATACTTGGATATCACTGACAGACTGAGCTAATCCAATTAAATATAAATCCATATGTCACCTGCTGAATAGCAAACTAGCTCACTGACAGAATCCAGTGCGTTAGTACTGCAGGCACACTCTCAAAGAGAAGAGTGCCTCTCAGTGATTGGTCCTGGGGCCACTCCTCTTTGGTGTCCACTTCTTTGATGCTACAGCAGACACCATAGGCCTGCAGCTGATGAAGTATGCCAATGATTGCAAACTTAGAACTGCCATAAGAACCCCAGATTCCTACATAGTCTCCAGGAAGGCCTAACTCATGCTAAAAAGTAGTGCTTGGACCACAGCCTCAGACTAAATGCCATTAGGTAGCATTGTGTTTTTTGGCAAATCTGGGTACTCCTGCTCCTATCACAAAGGTGACATCTCCCTAAAAGGTTATTTGGACATTAGGGACTTGAGCACCTTCATTAACAAATGAACTGTCCTTTGACCACAGTTGTTAGGAAATCCTTTTATGTAGCCAGACCACCCATTCCTCCCTTATCAGACCAATAACAGAATATAATGGTATGTACTCAGCAAGGCATATTATCCAACTCAGTAGATCATGACATTTTCTTACCAAAAACAATCAAGGGCTTGTCCTCCTTGAGATACTCAACCACCTTAAAGTGATCTGACTCTTTTCCATTTCCTACCAACCACTGAGATGAGATCCATGCTTTGCCTGCACAATCTCAAAACATCTGGTCCTATGTAACCCCCTAAACATCCACAAAACTAATACTGCCTAAAGCACCTGCTCAAGAGACTTAGACTGTCACTGAAGCATAAATAGGACCTGTTGGTGGGCTAAACATTTTTCAAAGAGAATACCTCTTTCACAGGATAGACTTCTATAACAGGTAAGGCAACGTAGACTTATCACCCTTTTTAGGTGTAATCTGGATGACTGGATGGGCAATCATAAGTACATCATAAGTACACTCCTGGTCTGGTCTCATTGACCCTTTTGGTAACTAGGTCAGGGTATGACATTAATTCATGTCTTACTAAATTGGTGGGATTGTTGATTAGAATATAAATGGTCCACTGGAACAACAATTTAGTATAAAGCAATGAAAATCTTAAAAGAAGTCCCTAACATATTAACCTGATAATTTAGCTTTCCAAATTAATACTCATGTGACCCTTGCACAAAACAGTTATAGTCATTAAAACATCATAACATTCCCTTAATATATTTAAAAAAAAAATTGAAAATACTAACCCCCCTCCAGTTAAGCAAACCCATTTAAAACATCTGCACAGTTTGAGAAAAGTGCACTTTTACCAGGCAAGTATTCATGAATTGAGTAATATGTTGTATACACCTTAATCTACAGGAAAGTAGCTTTCATGAATAATATCACACAATAGTTAAGTTTAAAAAGTAGATGTAAACATTTGTCAAAAGCACATGTACAGCCACATACTCATGCAGTTTTAAATGCACTACATACAATACCATGACATCTTTAAATTGCATGCCTTTTGTCTAAACAATTTTCCACAGAAACATCAACTCATTCCTGTACATGTTGCATTACTTTAAATGGTCATAATTCATTTGCAAACATGCTATTATGTTCAAATAACGGCAGTCAGTCATATTAGTCTTGTACTCGATACAGTAGCATAAGCACCTTTAAACTTTATGCTTATTGCCTAAATACATTTTAATAACAAAATATGTACAGTGCCATGTATTCTTAGCATAACATAGCTATCTATTTTTGTTTTGCTTATTTGTTTGTAGTGCCTTACTCTAAAATACAGCAATGTTTGAGTCACGATGGCTCTGCACAGACTCGACCATTGAATTTTAACTATGCCAATAGAGCTGGGAGCCGTTTTATATGTATAATACCAGAAAACATTCCAGTCTCCTGCCTTTGCCCAAAATCAATCACATGTTAAAAGCATGCTTTGGTTTCTTTCTCAATCTCAGATTTGAGAAACTTGGCGAATACTTCAGCACCTTCACACTCCACATCCCTTCATGCAGCCCAGGTAGTGTTTTCGTCTCAGTGTGATTGCCCCAAAGAACATGTAACCCCAGTACCACCTTCTTTGTGATCCTCCTTTTTTCTCTTTCCTCACTCACTTCACCAATTTCAGAGCACGCATTACTTTCTCCCAGCTCCTGCACCAAGAATTCCTCAAGCATATAGCTCCCAGTTGGAGACAAGTCCTGAAGAGCATTAACTGCTGAGTCAGTAAAGGTGCACATTTGCATCCTTATAAGGAAAAAGCTCTTTAATGACCACTGAGTGCAATAATCTGAACTGAAGTCATTGCTGCCAACACTACAGGAGCTGTCCGCTGTGTTATGTAGGCCATAGCTACCCAAGCCAGTGATGGTAGCCCATGTTGGACCATACATGAACAGACAAGGGGACACAGATGGCCCTTGCAGTGACTGAAGTGCTCTTGCTACCACTATGGGCAGGGTTAGGCTAAAATAAAGAAAACCTCTCATTGCAGGGATGTCGGCCATTGACAGCACAATGCACATTCATGGTTGCATGGATCATGCCCCCACACACACACACCTAGATTGGTTAATATCTCACTGAGAGGCAACTTGATGGTTTCCAGGCACAGGGGCAAAAATCTTATAAAAAGTAGCCATCGAGAAATCATGATTCAACATTACTAACCTGTATTGCACCACAATCCACTTCCCCAGTCATCACAAAGTACAGTTGTGTACCTACCATAAATGTAGATGTTCGAGTGTATTCACTGTTGCAGTCATTAAAATTGGGTTATCCTGCTGGCAGGCTACCTGCAGTCGGTCCGAGTTCCAAAGTCTAGGTCCGGCGTCGGTTGCTGTCGCCTCCGCCCTGACGTCAGTGCACCAGGGGTATAAAAGATGCAGCCGACGCCATTTTCTTCAGTTTTTCTTGCCCCAGATGTCAGGTGCCCCTAAAATGGTAGACTCACTAATGCCTAAAAGCATGCATAACCAAAAAACAACTTTTCTTTCATCTACAAGCAAATACACCACATAGGTTGTATAGAACAGAAAAGTACAGATAAGTCCCAGCAAGGAAAAGGGGGATGGAGTGAGGGTAACCTGGACTGTAACAGTGAATACACTCGAACATCTACATTTATGGTAGGTAGACAACTGTACTATGTTCATCGTGTTTCACTGTTGCAGTCATTACAACTGGGTTGAATCCCAAAGCTAACGTTGGGAGGCTGGTGCTAAATAGGATTGGGAGAGGCTATCAGGCTCTGCAGAACTGCGGTGGCAAAGCCTTCCCTGGATTTAGAATAGAAAGGTAAGTGATAGTGCTTTGTAAAAGTATGCACTGAACTCCAAGTTGCAGCCTCTAAGATGTCTTTGGTTAGTACTCCTCTGAGGAAGGCTGCTGAAGTGGCTGCTGCTCTGGTGGAATGTGGTATAATGCCCTTAGGCACTGATTTGCCATGCTGTGAATAGCAGAAATGAATGCAGTGGCTTATCCACTTTGAAATAGTCTGCTTTGAGATAGGCTTTCCTTGTGATCCTGCAGCATATGCTACTAGAAGTTGTTCAGTCTTTCTGAAAGCTTTGGTTCTGTCCAAGTAGAAGCGTAGCTGTCTGTGAATGTCCAAAGAATGCAGAAGTCTCTCACCCTTATTCTATGGGTTTGGGTAAAAGGTAGGCAGTTGAATTGTTTGGTTAAGGGCCACACTGGTCACTACGGCATGAATGTAGGGTTTGTCCTCAGAGAAACCCTGTCAGGATAGAAAATGATAAAAGGTTCCACAGCCATGAGTGCCTGTAACTCAGACTCGTCTAGCGGAGGTTATTGCTAGGAGCAGAGCTGTTTTCCAGGATAAGAATTTTATATCAGCTGCAGAGGCTGGCTCAATGGGAGGAAGTGTAAGTTTTTCCAAGACATAGTTGAGGTCCCATGCAGGTATTGGTGCACAACAGCAGGAAGAAACTTTTACCCCATAAAAGCAGTCTAGGGGGTCTTATGTTTTTGGCCCCTCTGAGGTACTGCCTTATTAATGGACGAGAAAAAATAGGTGGTTCTGTGTTGTAATGAGCTGAAATGGCAGAGGCATGAATTTTAATGGATGAAAAGAAAAGCCCTTTATCCAGCATCTCAGTTAAGTATTGCAAAATCTGAGGAATATTTGGAACAACCTTGTCAAAACCTTGTGCCTGGTTGCAAGCACAGAATCTCTTCCATTTTTCTGCATACGATTTTCTGGTGCTAGGCCTCCTGGCCTCCAAAATAACATCCATAACTGGTTTAGAAAGAGGTGTGTCTCGAATGGCTACATTATCCGCCATGCTGCCAGATTTAGGGTCCTGAGTTGGCTGTGCAGTATCTGACTGTCTTGTTGATTCAATAAGTGAGGAATTTGAGGTAGTGTCCAAGCTGGGCATTGGGACAACCTCTTTAGGATTGGGTACCAGTGCTGGCGGGACCAGTCTGGGGCAATCAGAATCATTTTTGGCTTCTCTTGTCTGACCTTGAGGAGTACCTTGGGGAGGAGAGGCAAAGGAGGAAAGGCATATACTGTTAGGTTTTTCCAGCTGAAAGAAAGAGCATCCACTTTCCATGCTTGCTTGTGATAAGTTCTTGTGCAGAATCTTTGTAGTTGGCAATTGTGAGGAGAGGCAAAAAGGTCTATGTTGGGGCATCCCCAGTTCCTCGTTATCATGCTGAAGACTTGTGAATCCAATTTTCACTCGTGGGGATCCATTAGGTTTCTGCTTAGTTCGTCTGCCAGAGTATTTATCCTTCCTGGCAGGAATTGTACTTGCAGATGTACATGATAAGTCAATGCTGTGTCCCACAAGTTCATGGCTAGTCTGCAGAGGGGGTAGGAATGTGTGCCCCCTTGCTTGTTTATGTACCACATGACTGTGGTATTGTCCGTCTTTATCAGTAGTTGTCCTGGATGAAGTAGATCCTTGAAGGCTGTCAGGGCATTTTGAACTGCTAGCATCTCTTTTTGATTGATATGTAGATGCATTTGACTTGTGGACCATGTGCCCTGAATACATCTTCCTGCCATATGTGCCCCCCAGGCATAATCTGATGCATCTGTTGTCAATGTCTGCCTGGCTGTGGGCAAGGTGAATGTCTGTCCCGTGTTGTGGTGACAGGCTTTTGCCCACCATTGAAATTCCTATTGCAGGCAGGGAATGAGGGTAATTATTGTTTACAGGCTGTGGCAATGTTGAGTCCAAACACTTTTTAGATACCATTGAAGTTTCCTCATATGCAGTCTTGCATATGGAATTAGCAGAATGCAGGATGCCATGAAGCCCAAAGCCTGCAGAATTTTTCTTCCAGATAACTGGGTCTTTGTTGCCAACATTTTGAAGCAAGTAGTCAGTTGTCTGTGTTTGTCTGGCGTGAGATAAGCCATCTGGGTAGTTGTATTTAAGCTTGCACCCAGGAATATTATCTCTTGAGAGGGTACAAGTTTTGATTTCTTTTCGTTTATTGTGTACCCTAGGCCTGCTAGTAATGTTTTTACAAATGCCAGATGCTGTAGTAGAGTGTCCTTGTTCTCTGCTTGAATAAGGCAGTCATCCAAGTAAGGACATATCTGAATTCCTCTTTGTCTGCAAAAAGCAATTACTGGTGCCAGGCACTTTGTGAAGACTCTGGCCGCAGTAGATAAGCCAAAGGGCTGTGCAGAGAATTGGTAATGCATTGAGCCAGCTATAAATCTGAGGTATCTTCTGCACGATTGTCTGATTGGGTCATGCAGGTATGCCTCTTTTAGGTCTAAAGTCACAAGCCAAGCCTTCTTGCCCAGCATGGGCAGAAACTGCTGCAGAGTTAACATCTTGAATTTTGGAATGTCCAGGAATGTGTTCAGGATAGACAGGTCCAGTATTGGTCTCCAGGGTTTTGTCCTTTCTGGGCACCAAGAATAGCCTTGAGTAAAATACTCATCCCTGTTCTTGCTGTGGTACTTGCTGAATGACCCTCATGTCCATGAGGGATGAAACTTGTTTTTGTGCCACTGCCCATTGATTGCGTGTCAGGTCTGGCATACTGTTTGGCCTTGGCAGGGTGTGAAAATGGAATCTGTAGCCCTGGGATACGATATTTAAGACCCATTTGTCCTGAGTGATCATGTGCCAATTTTGAGCAAAAAGTGCTAGTTTTCCCCCCAAGGGAGCTGCCAGAAGATAAGTGCTTGGTGCTGGCAGGGGAAAGTCATTGAGACTGCTTCCTGTATGGCTGTGATTTTTCTTCTACGCTTTTGGAGGTTGAAGCAGCCCATTGTTTAGGCCTGTATGAGCCTTGGGGCTGTGATCTGCCTCTAGAGCGTCTGTGTCTACCTCTTTGTGGCCTGTCTGACACTGGAAAGGAGCAATTCTTTGCAGGCCAGTTCCTGCTAAATCTGGGAGGCTGTACCTGTAAGAAATCCTTGACTGTTTGCATAGATTTAGCTTTGTCCTCCATTTTCTTCAAAACCTCTTCTGCTTTAACACCAAACAAGGTATTATGTTGTAATGGAGCATCTAATAATTTTGCTTTAACATGATCGGGCAGATTCTATTCTTTTAACCAAGCATGTCTCCTAATGACAGAACCTGTAACAGCGGCCCTGCAGGAGGCCTCTAGAGAATCAAAACCACATTGCAAAGTATGCTGTCATACTTGTTCAGCAGCATGCAATAAATCCTGCATTTCTTTGTTTTCAGCACATTCTGAATTTGTCAACATTTTTTGTTTAAGCAGTGACATTAGATGTTGCTGATATTTAAGCATATAAAATTGACAATTTAAAGCTCTTACAGCCAAGGTAGCAGAAGTATAAAAATTTTTCTCCCATCTGTCCAGGGCCCTTGAATCAGAGGGTGTAGGGTTTTTTGCAGTGGATGCCTTGACCCCTTTGGGACCCTGAAAGATAGTTTCTGGGTCTGCAGCAAGGTTTTTATAAAGAAATTTATGTGAATCAGGAACCCTGTAGTATCTATCTGGCTTAACAGGAGCTGGTGGCAAAGAGTCAGGAGACAGTCCTGATTCTGAAAATACATCATCTACAAGGTCTAAAACAGGAGGAATAGCAAGAGGCCTGTGCTGAGGTAATAAAAGAAAGTCTCTGAGCCTTTTCTTGGATTCTGAGTAATCTTGGCTCTCCCAGTGGAAATGCTCCCTCATAGTATGCAGGTTTTCCCCAAAAGAATAATCCTCAGGAGGAGAGGCTGAAGGAATAGATTCTTTAGCATCAGAATCCTCATAGGGAGGAAGAGAAAATTCCTGGTCAGAAGAGGAATCAGAGGAAATGGAAACCTGATCTGAAGATGCATATTGTATCTCTTGCCTAGGCCTCTTATCAGGGGGGATGGGAACCCCTGATCAAAGTAATTAGGTCTTCGACCATTTTAAGCATCTGTTTTTTAGGCATGGAGGCCTGTCCAGGAGAATGTAGTACTTGTTTCTTTGTCTTTAGAGGTGCTTTAGTCTTTGCCTTTGAAGCTGAAGTTGGTTTTACATATAACTGTGTAGGCCTGAAAACACCCTCAGAAGCTGATGCCTGCTCAGCGGCTCCGGACCCATCTGAGGGAATAGTTTCTGAGCGTCCAATACCTTGAGTTTCCATTGGCCTAGTCGGCTCCACGTGGGAGTCGGAAGCGGCCTGTGGCTCTGAGGTAGCGGGCATCAGGGGCTGCAAAAGCCCCTCACTGAGAACCGGCGAACTGGTGACAGGCCTTGCAGAAGCCTCGTCGTCAGTTTTGGACCTCGGGTGCCTGTCCTTTTCTTTGCGCTTTTTATAAACTCTGGCAGTCAATTGCTCCGATGACATTATATAGTTAAATCTTCTGCCAAAATAATGAAATACAAAATCGTACCGACGCTTAATAGTGCGTTGGTTAAATCTAGCACAAAACCGGCAACTAGCAACATCGTGGTCAAGGCCTAGGCAAGGAATACAGTAAGAATGAAAATCCTTATGAGGTATTTGCTTCCCACAAGAAATACAGTTATTAACTTTTTCTGACATCGGTCTCGAGCAAGAAAAAAGTTTCCCCAATGGGGTACTTAGCTTTAATGAAGACTTCAGATCTGAAATTCGAATTTGAAAATCTCAGGAGTCGGCCGACCGGCACTTGCAAACTGCTTTTGCTTCGGGTGCCGCGCGGCAAGAAAGACTGAAGAAAATGACATTGGCTGCATCTTTTATACCCCTGGCGCACTGACGTCAGGGAGGAGGCGACAGCAACCGACGCCGGACCTAGACTTTGGAACTCGGGCCGACTGTGGGTAGCCTGCCAGCAGGATAACCCAATTGTAATGACTGCAACAGTGAAACATGATGAACATCTGAGAAGAGTCTACTCCATTTCATAAATGCTCAAAGGCTACACTAAAATTACCTCTGGACAACCATAAATTCCATCATCTCTTGTTGACAGCAGTTAATATGCTTATCTGTCTTCAGCATTGTGTCTGAGCAACTTGTCCATCACATCTTCTTGCTCTTCACAAATACAAGACAGTCAAAACCTTCTGTCCTTTAGGAATCCCACTCAGACTCAGACTGTACCTTTTGCTTTAGCTTCCAAGTTAACTACCTTTTGTTCAGTATAAACAACTTGGCCCCTTAACTCCACCATTCATTTCACACATCTGCCTCTCATTGTTCCAATGGCAATATGGAATCATACTGTTACTTCAAAAAACACAACATATTCCTTACCAGAGGCTTCACATTGCTTTACATGGCAATGTAGGAGATGAAACATCACTTTCACATGTTGACTTACTGCTTCCTTGGTCCCATTTACTTTGTTTTTTGGAGACCCATCACATATCTACAGTTACCATCAATACCTTCAGGGGGCATAAAATCAGCTACCTGCTCTTTGCCCTTGTTTTTGGTCTCAACACACATCTCCTTAATTTTTAACCAAATATGAGGACATCATCTTGAAGTCAGACAATTAAGCCACCACGAGAACTAAAACTGTACTAAAACTCTGACTTAAGTAATTATTTTCAGTTATCTTTATGTTCTATGCTACACCAATGTCTCTAGAGCAGTCTAAGTTGCCATTACTATTTTTTTATCTTTTCTAATGTTAAATACTCTGATAGAGGTAGATATACTGACACAACTTTGTTTTTTAGTCGGGCTTCCTTTTTTCCATAATATAGTCTGAACATAGAGGATACACCTTCCTTGCCCTACTTTCTTGTTCCAAATTGTTTTTGCATTTACTTAGAACGACAAATGCTAATATCACTGCTACCTTTGGGAATCTTTGAATTTACAAACCAAGAACCAAACACAAACTTTAAAATCCAAGAACTGGAAAGCAGCACTTGCAACCAAAGTGGAAACAACAAAAAATATTTTTACTTTTTAAGCACTTTCGTCTGTTTATAACATTAGACTTCTTCAGATTCTGAAGATAGTTGAGATTCTGAAGAAGTCTAATTTTACAAACAAATGAAAAGTGCTTAATCAATAAAAATATATTTTGTTGTTTCCACTTTGGTTGCTGGTACTGCTTTCTAGTTCTTGGATTTTAATCTTTGAATTTAGTTTGTATAACTTTCTTCCAGCGACACACACTCTGGTTTTGTGTCTTTGTCATGGTTCAAATAAATTAAAATTAGCATTTTCTGCTGTTGCAAAATAGTGCTTAAATTAAATTTTTTTTGAAAATACAGCAATCACTTAGCAACTACAAGCTGACTGCTTCTGTCATTACCATCAGGTTTCCTCACTCTGAAACTTCAGAGTAAAATGGCTGTGAATTTCCCAAAGACTCAATAGATTTACAGCTTCTGTTTTTGATGTTGGGGAATGACTTCTACTGGAAGACATAAAATGACTATCATTAAGAAAATAGGTAATAAAGTGGTGAATGATACATGTCTTAACTACTCTTGCCAGTTTAATGATATAATTACCACAAACAGCCCTGAACTGTATTTCCAGGGATACTCTACAGAGAAGGAGATAACTTCTCTTAGTTTACAGAGGTATGATGAGATCGAACCTTCAGTGTTAAATACAGTTTTGGATGCCTCACTTAAAAAGATATAACCACTGCAGTGATAGTGGAGAAAGTTTAAAGATTAACAAAAAATGGGTCATGGATGACAACTATAGGCATAGGTTTTATGAAATGAGCCTTTCCATTCCAAATGACAGAAGTGACCAAGGCACTACTAAATAACTTCAAAGTGCTGAGAATCTGGCTAGAAGGAACTGTGGAATCCCATTCAGAAGACAATAAAAAAAATGTATTGATAAACATAATATATACATGGTTACACCTTTGAAGGTAAAGTTTGCCATTTTTCTTTGCTATTGAGCAGTAATTACAAGAAAAAATATTGGAGAGAATTTCTGTACCAATCCTACCCATGCGATATAATCAATGCTTTTATTGGCAGTAGGAATTGAGATGGGTGAGGCAAATTATTCTGGATAGCTTTCTTTAGTAGACAAGTGAATGAGCAATGACCACATCCACAGTCGCTACGAGATACACTATTTCCATGAATTTGTCTTCATCCTGTTCCTCTGATGCATTCCGAAGGGATAAGAGCCAGTACAATTGTCACCATTATGTAGACAAAATAGTATCTTAGAAAGAGACAAAAATTTCACTCAAAAGAACATGCTTTTCTTGGGTATTCCTGGACATCTCATTTAATTTAATTTCTCATCTCCTTTCCTTCTTTTTTGCTGAGTCCACAGTGCTTAAATCCTGTCTGCAGTACTTGCTATCAGAGGCTTAAGATTGAGTCAATAAATGAAGCTACATGTAAGGCCTGTTAATACCATAAATACTGCAGTTTCTTCTGCACTGGTTGCTTCTGTGTCTACAAGATAGCACAAGATCGGTTTTAGAATAATACAAAATCAGTTTCTAACCTGCATTATCAGGCTACTTCCTTATTCCATAAATTTGTCTCTTAATCCCTACATGTGAGATTAAAACTCAGTGGAACGTAAAAGAGTGAAGATAAAGTAAGTCAGTTAAGGAAGTTAATTGTGACTGGAAAAAAAATAGATCCTGAAATTATATTAAGTGAGGTTTTATTCTTTACATGTTTTAATGACCTGAAGAAGAGGTTGCGTGAAATAATTTATTTGTATACTGCATCATTTGCAGTATTTATTTATTTAATAATTACTAAAGTTTGTTTTAAATACTTGCCACAATGACTATTATTTTTGCTTGTTTGTTTATTTTAAATAATTGTATCTTTGCTTGTCTATTTTACTTATTTAAGTAATTATGTTTTGTGACCAAGTTAGTACTACTAGGCTTGTGGCCAGTTTTCAGGATAGACTTGAAGTGTATTCACACTCTTTACAGGAAACTTGGCCACAGCACCAGGGCACTCCTTACCACACTCGATGTCTGTTAGTCTAAAGAGTGTGTATGTGTGTGTGCTCTGTTCCCAGTGCAGTGGTGGTTGGGAGAATGGTGCAACATGGCAGAGGGACAGTGGGAAGCTGAGGTGAATGCCAGCTGTCTAAAAGTGTTCGAAACTGATGTGGACAGGAGAGCAGAAGAGATTTTGTTGGATTTGCAAGACATATTTCAAAAGGAGTCATTTTGTAGTTCAACTGTAGATGAGTGATCAAAAGAAGGAATTATGGTTACAGCCCTCCAATCGGGAAGCATGTGGGATGATTCACTGGTGAATTTAACTGAAGAAAATGATCCAGAGAGCAGAAAGTATTTGTTGTGGGGAGAAGATATGGGAAGGATTTAAAAGGGAGAGCTGGAAGAATTAGAGAGAAAGTCATTTGCTGAAGCTGTGATGTGAAGGAGAAGAAAGAACAATAATGAGAAAATAGGAGAATAGAGGATTCAGGAAGACAGGCATTTGTAGCTGGCATGCAAGCTAAAGAAGAGAAGGAATTAGAGAGATAGAAGATATGTGACATGGTAATTGTTCCAGTAGGAATAAAAGCTCAAGAGGTAGGAGCATTTGTATTAATAAAAGAAGAGACATATTATGACAGTTTAAACAGATATAGGACTAAAGACTTTTCTAGGAAATTATGAAAAAAGATATATATCCATGGAACAGCTATATTAAGGCTTTTTACCACTAAACACAAAAGAAAGTAAACATATAATTCAGAAGAGAGACTGAAAGAGGGACTATTAAAGATAATTTACTGCAAAAATCTTGTAAGGAAGTTAAAAGTATTTCAAAAGTTTTGGATAACAAGGGATTATAGACTGGGAGTTGGGATTGCAATGTTATTGGAAATAGAGAATGACAAAATCATTCACATTCCTAGTATGATTAATATAGAAGAAATAGAGCTATTGTAAGACATTGGAAAGAAGATAATTTTGTGAGTAGTTGTGAGAAAAAGATATGATTTGTATGTGTGGGATATAGGCATGATGTAAGACGATGTGAAATGAAATGTTATTGTAAACAAACAAGGCATTCAGGGGCAGATTCTGAAAAAAAAAGAATAAAAGGCTAAGTGTGTAAGACGATATAAGTGAAAATGAACAGAGTAATGAATCAAAATTACAATAAGAAAAACAGACTGAATGTGTAACAGCATTTAATAATGAAACACTAGAATGAAACAAAGGAAAGTAAAGACTGTGAATCAGAAATTGAATCAGATGTTAGTAGTGAGAGGGAAATTGATTAGAAAGTGGTTAAAAAGAAAACCTCTAGTGGAAAAAGGGTAAAGGATATGAAAAGAAAAATTCCAAATTCATGATTAAAAGCTAAAAAGAAAGGAAATGGTTAACAATATACACAACTTTATACGGATTACAGAGGAGAGAAGCAAATAATCTTAGAAATCTGGCATTTAATGTGAATAGTATAAAAAATTTAGTAAGAAAGATTGGTGTAATAAATGTGAGGTAGATATTATAGTATTAGAAGATGTCAGAGGTTTAACAAAGGAAGAAAGATTACAAACAGAGAATATGGAGAGGGGTTTAATTTGGAATTTTGGGGAAGAAACCTGTTAAGGGATAACAATATTATACAATACAGGAATTTCAGTATTGCACTTTAGAATGATTACTTGTAATGGATTTAAGCTTGCAAGGTAAAGTATATAGACTTATAGCAGTATATGCGCATGTATTATATAAGAGAGAGAACAATTGCTCAAAGAAATATTTGACTATATCACAGTTAATATGGATATTATAACTACAGGTGATTTAAATTGTAATTTAATATGGACACAAGGAAAAGTATAGCTCAGATAAAAAATTATGAGAAAGATTGTGAAATGTGGAAATTTGCTTTTAGGGAAAATAAATACAAGTACGTATAGGAGAGGAAATGTTAAGTCAGAGATTGACTATTTTGTAGTCTCTAAAAGTATAAATATAGTAATAGAAGAAGCAGTATAAACAGGGTTTTCAGATCATATGGCAATACGGATAGAAACTGAATAAAATAAAGAACATTTAAAAATTAGAAAAGGGGTTAAAAGGATACACGAGAAAGTGTGGAATAAAAAAGGACACAGAAATGTACATAAATTATAGGATGAACATATGACTGAGGATTTGTTATAATAATTGGACAGAATGGTGGTTATTTTTTAAAGAAAAATATAAATTGGATTATTTACAATGGGAATGTGGATTAAGACAAAAAGGAAAACAAGAATGTAGGTTGTTACAGAATAATGCATTAGAAATCTGGGAAAATTTGAGAATATATGTTATGGCATAGAAGAAGAAATATATAGAAAGAACCAAGAAAAAATAAAGGACCTATTGTACAAACTAATATATTTTCTGCAAGATAAAAAAAAGAGGAGGTTCCTCCTTATTTAAGTAAAATAACAGAAGAAGAAAGCAGTATAATGAGGGTAATGAAAAGCAAAAACAGAGAACTGGTGAAATAAAAAGAAGAAGAATGGAAATTGTAGTACAGTATGTTAAAGAAATAGTGAAGAAAAAATAATTAAGACATGACAATGATTGGAATGTTAAGAAAGTCACTGAAGGAATAAATAAAGGTATAAACAGATTACTGTAGTAAAATTATATACAGTAATGAAGAAAGTAAATATTAATTCAGCAGCAGGTTTAGAGGGTATAGGTTATTTAATGCATAAGAATTTGGAATTATAGAAAAAAGAAATCTTGATAGGTACAGCTAATGAATGGTTAAAATGGTATCTATTATACTCAAATATGTAGTGGTATTATGAAATGTATATGGAATAAAAGGAGGGAAGGCTGATATAACTAATTGGAGGCCAGTGGTTTTAAATAATATTGACTACAAGATATTGTTTGA
This sequence comes from Protopterus annectens, assembly GCF_019279795.1. Taxonomy (NCBI): domain Eukaryota; kingdom Metazoa; phylum Chordata; order Ceratodontiformes; family Protopteridae; genus Protopterus; species Protopterus annectens. The sequence goes on from NC_056729.1 coordinate 938,078,495, forward strand.
AAACAATACAAATAAGAACAGAAAATAAGATAAATAAAGTGTTAGAGGATAGTATTGATGATGTCAAAGGAAAAGGATGTCAGGAAATATTAATGATTGTTACAGAAATGATAAATGATATGCAAAAAGAAAATGATGTAGCAAAAATATTGGGAAGGGACATAAATAAAGCATTTGACACAATAAATCAAGATATATTGTAGAAAATAATGGAACATTACAATTTTATTAAACAGATACAGAATGTGATTAAATCAGTGTATAGTTACAGTAACTTAAGAGTTTTGATAACTAGATGGTTAAATGAAGAGATAGAATTGAATAGGGGTTTAAACAAGGTTGTCCAATGAACAGTATTCTATTTGTGATCATTATGAGCTGCATAGTAAATATATAAAGTAATAGAAAAGACATGGTATATACATAGCAATGGCATTGAATATCCAGGTCTATATTATAAGATTGATGGTTGAAAACATCGAACAACATATGGTCAACACCATAAGGTCGATGTCTTCAAACGTCGACCTTATAAAAATACAAAAAAAAAAGAAAAAATTACCCTAATGGGTTTAAGCAGGGGGGCAAGTCCCCCTGCACCCTCCACTACTTAAATATACCAACACCGAGACTGAACTACATTGCAGTAAATGGAAATCTCCCCTTACAGAGATTTCCGTTTACATGCTTGAGATTCTGAGCGTTCGATATCCTCATGCTGACAATGTCAGATTCAACATTGTCGGCTTTCGAGAATATAATATAGACCCGAATATCCAGTTGTTATGGTTTATGCAGATTATATTATTCTTATGACTAAGTAAAGTAAAATGATGGAACAAATGATGACTAATGTAGATAACAGTTTATAAGATATAGGACTATCATTAAATAAAGAAAAAGTAAAGGATTTGGGTCAAATGAGAATATGTAAGGAATTAAGTTTGGAATAAAATAAATATATGTCCTAGGAATACCATTTGGTACATTTAGTGTGATTAAGGAACAATGGATGAAAATCTTACAGGAACTAAGGGATATTAGTATTATATGGATATAGATTATCATATAGGAAAAAGGTATATTTAATAAATTATATATGGATGGGTAAAATAGCATTTATTGCTATATGAATGATGCCAAAAGGTTTGGAAAAAATTACTGAGCTAATATTTAGATTTATTTGGGTTCTAGATTAAACCCAGTAAGGAGAGGAGTGTTGTGTATGGATAAAGATGAAGGTGGTTTGGGGTTACTAAATCCTATAGTTTATGGAGCATCCTTAAACTTTTATAGGGTGCTAAGATGTATAAACAGAAAAGAAAATAATTTAGTAACAAAAATGTTTAAGATAATATATGCTCATAATGGAATCTGACGAAATTCAATAAAAAGAAGAGAGAATGGAGAAATGAAGAAATAAAAATGTATCAAGAAAAAAAAATGTGGACGTTAAATGTAGAAAAAGCAGAAGAAAATAGAAGAGCTTTGTATAAGAACATAATGATAGAACATTATTCCATACATCCATTGATGGAAGAAAAAATAAATGCTATAAAACAAAGAAATAAATGGTGTATGAAGAAAGTGGGATGTCAGGATTTTTTTTGGAGATTACAAATACAGTAGAGAGTCATTTACCTGAACTAATTGGGACTTACAGTAGTTTGGATAATCAAACATACATTGAACCAGATAAAAAACTTCTAAAATCTTGTTTTTTCTGCACATAGGGAATACAGCTTTCAACCATTAGGCAATTCTAGTAGACAATAAAGAATATTTTTTCACACACAAGTGGGCTACAAGCTGAAAAAAACATACAAAGTGAATATGTACAACATTTCCATATTCAGACTTTATGATTTTTCCTACCTGTAACCTTTGGAAGGGTGTGTTCAGATAATTGACATTTCTTATAATCGGCGTTTGGATAATTGACTCTCTAATGTAAGTAGACTACCAGTTTAGGGAAACGTGCCCTATAAAAAGGTAAATGAGAGGGTATGCAATTTTTATGGTGAAATAGAAACTGCAGAGCATGTCTTTTTGACATGTAGGAAAGTAAGAAAATTATGGGGAAAAATAGAAGAAATATTTTGAATAAAATAAAAAATATAAATAGTTAAATATTGATATGATTGAATATGGATTTTGCAAAGGTGCAAGTAAGGAATGTGTTAAAATTTCAGATAAAAATTGTTTTGTATCTTTTGGGTTATTTGGAATGAAAGACTGAATGAGATTATGTTTAATGGTAATTGTGTAATAGAAAATATAGTGTGAAAAATTAAGTGGTGGTTATAGAAAAAGGAGTGGGATTATATATGTCTATGATATTTATTTATTTATTTATTTACTATTTTATTTATTGACATTTGAATACTGGGAAAGTCTGACTGCGTAGAAGCTCATTTTTAGCAAAGGCCTGGGAGAAAAGCTCCAAATTATTACATTTTAAGAACAATACTTTTACGATTTCCAAAAATAAAACAAACCATCTGCAATTTAAATAATTATAACAAATTAGCAGTAAAATAAAAACATTGGTTAAGAATTGATTCAAGTTATTTGATATGGGAACCTTGGAAATATGAAGATATGAAAAGCTGATGTATGTCTATAAATATGTGAATATATTAATCTCTATATAATTGTAAATGTGTAAATAGTTGTATATAATAAAGGACTCCTACTTTCTTTAACATGCTTCTGGTTCCGGCATGACAGCAGCTTGGAAGGGAAGTATGATGCTGTAAGACAATGTACACTGCAGTCACTGGTGAAAATGTGAGTTCTGAGTGTTGTTCAATGGTGAAAGACACCAAGCAGATTACAGTGATCGAAGTGCAATCACAAGGATAAAGAGACTTGCAATTCCAAACCACATTTTCTGAAGAACAGCCTGAGTCAGGGATATATTGGGAAATGATTGTGCAGGGAATGCAGGTAGAGCAGCCATGGGACACCTCGTCCTAGAGTTCCACAGTGATCCATTAAGGAAATACTGAATGAGAGAGGAATGCTGACATACAATACAATACAATACAATATGCTGTTAAGTGTATCTTAAACAGTACTAAAAAGAAAGCAGCTGGTATTAGAGAGTTTGCAACCCAGGACTTATCTGAGGAAATTAAGCTTTATAGGTGAGACTGTTCCCATGATACATGTTTTTGGATTGATATGCTTTAGCCTTTGGGGTCCCAAGTGAGCAAGTAATGACAACTGCGCATCTAGGAACCAAACTTTGTTGTGTTTATTTTGAAAAAGAATGAGTCCTTTTTTGCTGATCAAAACTTTCAGAAGTTACAAGAAAATACACCTCAGTCTGCCTACAGGGAACAACTACTTGAAAAATGTGAGAGAAGAAGTGACACTGTGGTTTGATTCTACATCAGTTAATGAGATGCTGATAAGTTGGGCATTGCCAGAACTGTGTGTTGCAGAGTTTTTAGTAGACAATAAAAACAGATAAATACTAGCTGAATTTTGGTATAAAGAAACTGAACTAGTTTATAAGATGAACTGGAAGAGATGAATGAGGCTGAAGATGAACCAAAGGATAGCAGAACTAAAGCCATTAGATGAGGGTGGCAACATGGAAATAAAAGTTAAAAGTGAGTGTTAAATTTAAAATGAGAACATGAAAGCACAATTTCAGTTACTAATAATAAATGTGAATAATCTACAAAATCATATGAGAGAGCATCAGGTGTTACACTGGATTAAGATGAGAGATGCAATTATTTGCTGTCTTTGAAGTTACATGCTATGTGTCTGACTTTGAGAGAAATACCCTTGAAATGTTTTGGGTGGCACAGAATTTTAGTTATGGAAAATTGAAGAATGTTCAGGTGTGGCCACATTAATTAATAAAAGATGAAGAATGAGAGTTACATAATATACTGTAGTAGTTCCAGGTGGAATATTGATTACAGATTGCTATTCAAAAATAAGCAAGTTAGGTTATGTAAGGTGAATGTATCTATAACGGATGAGAGATACATAATATACTGTAGTAGTTCCGGGTGGAATACTGATTGCAGATTGCTATTCAAAAATAAGCAAGTTAGGTTATGTAAGGTAAATGCATCTATAAAGGATGACGGCAGTTGAGATATTTGAAAAGTATGAAATTTATTTAATGATGAACATATTTCTTATTTGTGCAGGAGTGCAAAGATCAAAGACAAGCCAGCTGGTAAAACCTACTAGAAAAACTTAGTCAAGCTAGAGTTTTCACTGTGTGATACCTTAAATGTCCTATAATAGCAGCCCATGGAGTATACGCAAATGACCCCATAAAGACATCAAGTTTTTCAGCTATATCGCTTCTGAATGTCTATGTCTTTTAACTTTTTCTTTTTAAGTCTTTATGGATACATTCAGGCCAATAAAATCAAACCCTGCTAGCTGTGGATATGCACATTTTGGCCTTCTTATGACCTTGTCAGCATCCAGCCTTGAGGGAGTTGCTGCATATCCATAAGACAAACTCCACTTGCTCAACCCACATGCAAGGCCTTAACCTGGTCTGTGACATTAATAGAACTTGTTGCCGGGATAGATTTGTGTCCCAATGACTCCCCCATCTGTGGAATAGACTCCCTCTCCATGTCAAGCAGAGTACCTCTCTAGCCCTCTTTATGAGGCACCTGGATGAGTGGATGGGAAACAGAAAATATACCCCTGGGATCCCACCTGTGTTCCTGCTGGGCAGGGGATACAGGTACTGACTTTGAGGGAACATGGGCGGAATTCTTGGTTAGGCTTATAAGGGCCTCCAGGCCAATAGCCTAGTATCATCCTATGACCATATGAACCTAACAGACAAACCAAATAGTAAAACTACAAGAAAAAGCTAGCCAAGCTAGAGTTTTCACTGTGTGATACCTTAAACCTCCAGTAATAGAGGCCCATGGGGTATATGCTAATGACCCCATAAGGACATCAAGTTTTTCAGCTATATGGCTTCTGAATGTCCATGACTTTTAACTTTTTCTTTTTAAGTCTTTATGGATATATTCAGGCCAATAAAAATCAAACCCCACTAGCTGTGGATATGCACATTATGGCCTTCTTTTGACCTCATCAGCATGGCATAATTGACTATGTTTGCTCCTTTGATGTGGTTAAGATTTATTACCCCTCCCATTTTGTGAGATTTATAAAAATTCTGTTATGTTAATCACTTTTAATATGGACTGTAGAAAATGTCCACCATTTTTGGTCATCTTCCTTTGAACATTTTCATACTGCCTATAAAATGGGGTTTTCAGAACAACACAACGTGTCCCCGATGTGCTCTTTCCAACTGCTGGAGGCTAGAACTTTGGAAGGAGGGTTATGTTTCTTTTTTAATGAGTTTTTTTTAACAGCACAGGTGGACCTTTGATCCCTATACCTTGATTTTCTGAGAAAGAATATTCTTCCAAAATACTTCTAGTGCAAGCTACTGAGTTATTTACTAGAATGTACATTATTTTAAAACTGTCTACCACTTGTGTTATCTATTGCATGTTTTATGTTAACTAGACAGTGCAACTAGTGTTACTTGCTGTATGTTTTCTGTTTTATTTACTCATTTGCTTATATTAAATTCTGATTTTATCCTGCCAGGAGCAAATATAATTACTGTAAGTTAGTCCTGGAATATTATAACATTTTTGACAGAAATCTTAATTGACAACTCTACACAAATGTCACTTTTGCCTGATCACAAAACCCCTCTCCTTCCCTTTATCTCTACAAAGCTTCCACAAATGGACGAATGTGAATGCACCAAGGATCAGAATCACTCGACTGAATATGCAGAAAACATCTTGCCATAAGTCCCCACTGCATCCCTCAATGTGGGGTTAAGCCACCCCCACACATACCAAACTTATAAAAAAAATATATATATATATATATATATATATATATATATATATATATATATAGGTCTCCTTTTTCTTATTGCGGAATTGGGGTCGTATTTTTCCTTTTCAAAAGCATGAACTTTTGATAAGAAAAAGTAGACCCATATATATATGTATGTATATGTATATATATATATATATATATATATATATATATATATATATATATATATATATATATGGGTTCACTTTATAACATCGAAATACTGAAATGTCAAATTTCAGTATCTCGAAGCTATAAAGTCGAATGTTGCAAATAGCGAACGTTCATAATCGCGAATTTGACATATCTCGAAAATATGTCGACTTCGCAGTTATGAAGTTGCGCTACGTAATGTTCGGGTTTGTGTTTTGTTGGTGCGCGGTGCCATGTTTGGATGTAAGTGTTATGTCAGGTAAGTGAGTGTTTTGCAAGGGTTTTGAGTGGAAGTTAGAGTGTGTGTGAGGGATTGGCGAATGTGCGTGTGTGAATGAGCTTTTGTGTTGTGTTTGTGCGATCTCGGAGTTAGTATATATAAGTAGGGGGTGTGGGGCTCAGCCCTATAGAATGCAGGGGCTTGCCCCAGCTATGTGTATGAGTTGTGTATGTGTGTTGTTTTTTTGTTTATGTTGTGATGTGGGTGTTGTGTTGTATGTTTAGTGTAGTGTGTGCGGTGTTTTCGGTTATGTGGTTTCGCAGTTTTTGTTTGTCGGTGTTTTGTGGATTCGGTTTTATAGTCTCGAGATACTGAAATTCGATATTTCAGCATTTCGAGGTTATAAAGTGAATCTATATATATATATATATATATATATATATATATATATATATATATATATATATTTTTTTTTTTTACTTCAGAATCCTGAAATATCACAATCCTGAACTTCATAATCCGGAACCCAAAATCCTGAAAACTCAAAATCCTGAATCACAAAATACTGAAAATATACAGAACACAAAGAATGACAATATTCTAGCACAAGGACACAGAGAAAAACCCACACCCCCTGCTAATTAAATATATAAACTACAAGATTGCACTCCACAGAAAAAAATTGGCAAACATACCATCACATGTGTTCATGACTGCCTGTTGTAACCTTAGTAACATTCCCTTTTAACTTGTTATACCACAACATAACTCATGATAGTGTAGTGAAGTGCAATGCTGGAGTTGATATATTTAAGTAGCAGGGGCTGTGGGGGGCACAGCCCCCCTGTTTATATTTGGTGGAATGTAATCTGGTTTGTGTTCTGTATATTCATTATATGTATCCTGTGTGTTTACAGTCTTTTGGGATTCAGGATTTTGAGTTTTCAGGATTTTGAATTTTCAGGATTTTGGGCTTCCAGATTATGAAGTTTTATGAAATTCAGGATTATGATATTTTAGGATTCTGAAGTGAAACCATACATATATATATATATATATATATATATATATATATATATATATATATATATATATATATATATATATATGTGTGTGTGTGTGTGTGTGTGTAAGTGTGTGCGCACGTGTGTGTGTGTGTGTGTGTGTATACCAACTCTGCGGTTGCACTTACTTGGAAAAAGCAAATCATGTCTTGCACAACTTGTTGACAATGACTTCCTTTGCAGGAACTCAATCAAAACTGGGAAGTTGGAGCTCGAGAGTTCAGGCTTCATTCACTAGTGGGATCACCCTCTAGAAGTGATAAATACAACGTAAATATAATCTAAGTAGCAGTCTTACTGATTTCTACCTGAAGCTGTTTTTGCCATATCTCTGCACATTAGTGTGCCTTCTTGTGAAATCTCAAATTACCTTCTCTGATATTTGTCTGCATTAACGGTGACATCATGTAGGCTTAAATGGGAAGCTACATTCCAGTCTTTAAAACCCTTAAAAAGCAAAACAATTCAGTAGGTCCCTGATTCTAGTTGTAGCATGACTAAAATGCTTAGACCTAGGTATTGATTGACTGGATTCATAACTCAGCTATGAAATGTATCTTTGAACTACACTTCAGAGTTTGAGCAACGAAGCACTAAATAATCTACTCTTTCAAGACAAACTTTTAAGTATAACTTAAAATGTTGGATAAGTGATGCCCACTAAAAAGATCAAATGACATTACTGCAACATACAAACTAACACTCCTAGCAGAAACACTGAAAAAAGTGTCATCATTACAACACAACAGTATTTAAACTCTTCTTGAGTATCCTATAATATTCAGTCTGATGAGATACTGTTTAGACTTTTTCAGATTTACATTGTTTATAAGAATCCTGTAGTCAATCTTTAGTAATGGTTTTGAAGATTATAGGGTGACTTGAAAGGTAAGGTGTACAGCTGGCATGGAGTTATCAGAGGATGGCACTAGAGGCAAAGTTTTGCCTGCCAGCTGGCTTTAGAAGGTTTTATGTTGGATGGTACGGTTTACAGCTGGGGTACTTTATCCTCTTTTCTCTCCTAAAGTTTGTGCATATGGAGAAGATTTTTTTTGCCCACTTGGTGACTGATCCTCCTGACCATAAGCTGCTCCAATTGTTCTTACTTTAAGTATTTTGCATTGTTTCATTGTGGAGAGTCTGTACTATCATTAGACAGAAGACTGGGATGGAATAAATCACCACTTGATAAAAGGTGATGATGGTAAAGAATTTAGCACAGGAGAATGGTAAAACAATGTTTAAATATATGACGATGATGCTCCAACCATAACTATGTTTTTGGTACTGTTTAATTTTTATGAGGAATGTACGACTGGAATGCACAACTCCTATTTTAATATGTAATCATAATGTAATTAAAATGGACATTAAAGAGTAAGAAATCAATGCCCTCTCTTTTTACGTCTTTGCAGAAATATTATTATATCAGTGACTGACCTCATAACAGTATACATAGTGTCTCAGAGATTACAACAGGGAGGCAAAAACAATCACAGTAAGTGGCACCCCCATCAGGGCATTTTGGGGGTATAATTAAACAATAATAACAGCCATGTAGTTTTCTAAAGGATTACTAGTACTATAGGAATGATGAAAAATATTTGCTCATCAGTTTTTAGATAGGTGCAGGTGTCCTGAGAAAGCTTAGTATCTTAGTATGCCACCTAGTTAAGAAGCAAGTAGGCATTTAAATGAGCAGTAAAAGAAACTCAACTACCTTGTGCGACCACCGGTTTTGTAACGCAGAGCTCTATTTCGAGCAGCTGTGAAAATAAAAGCAAGATGTTCTTTGGAAAAGTGCAAATAAACAGAAAAATGCTGCAAGAAGAAACTCGCATAGACACTTTACCCATAAAATGGACACGAGACTTAGATGGATATTTAAAAATCATACTTACTGTAAACATCTAGCCTGGCAGTGCAGGAGATTATTCCAGCTTCATTCTTTGCAGATACAGTGTACCAGCCAGCATCTTCTTTTTTAGTGCCTTGAATGAGTAGGCATAAGTAACCATGGTTGTCTTTATGTGTGCTGCAAAGCAAAATAAATAAATAAATAAATAAATAAATAAATAAATAAATAAAATTGGCAGTTAAACTTGGGCATTCATGCAAATCATTTGTTTCATTTTTCAAACTGAACATGACCTTTTTTTTTGGGAGACAGCCAAAGTGGTGATTATGCTAACTGGAGAGCCTGGACACTATGGAAGCATCCAGAAAACTCTGCTGCTGTTCATCAGTAAGCTGTGCGGAAAGATCGGTACAAAATCACCCGAACTGCCACCACTTCAGACAGATGTAACCTTGATTTCAGTTCTAATCCTTCTTGTAATGCAGGCCTAGGTCAGAGTTCCTTTGATGTTAAAAGTCTTTCCAGACATTAAAACATATTTTATTCTGATATAAAGCTGTCTATAACAAACTCTAATGCATTTCCTATATTTCATTGTCTACCACTGTCTATACCCACTGGACACCTTAGACAGCAGTTAACAATTTATGGTAGTAACTAAAGTATGACAGAATGAATTGTGTCTTCTAATGGTTTTAATGTAATTAAGATTTTTTTCCAAAGCAAGAAATCTCTCATACCACAAGTTTTCTTAAATTGGATTTTTTTTTGAGGAAACTGATTTCTTCATGAATGTCACAAGTGTGTTTTGATTTTAATTCACTGCATGTTTAACATTTGCAGATACTAAATGCAGACTGGTATTTCCTTTTAAAATATCAGAAGTTGTGCAGTGATTGTATAAGCTGAATAACTCTTGTTACTCAGTTATCGGGAGGCTGTGACTGTCTTCTTATACTTGGAAGTTGTATTATGCCCATGTTTCTATCTTGTGCCTTATGTAGAAAACTAATATTAACACATATCACATAAGCCTAATTATACAGAGACTGTAATTTTCCACCTAGCAATTTAGGTCTGCATTGGACTGGACACTGACAAATGGCTAAATAGGTTTTCATAAGAAGACGTAAATGTAAAATCAGTATAGCATTCCTGTGTCCTTGTGTGAAATCTGTAGTTATATCTGCAAGCAGTTTGTAGGCAGGGGGCTTTTTACCTATGCTACACCTAGTATTCAAAAAGTAACCCCCTCCTGAAACTAACAAATTTTGTCGCAGAGTTCAAAAATTACACTGGTCAGTTTTGTAACTGTACAATGTCATTTCAGGCACAGTGATATTCGAAACTGACACAAAACTGCTGTCTGTCACAAATTTGTATATATAAAAAATACCACACGTGAGTAATAGTAAGTTGATGACAAAGAGCAAGTCCAACATTCAAAAACAAAATACATCTTACATCAAAAAAAGTTTGGGTGAGTTAAATATCAAATGCTACTCCTGTTTCAGTCATTGGATTTTCAAAAGTATCTTAATACAGACACTTTCTGACTACTTCTGAAAAATGTACATAACGGCATGGAAAGTGAAGTTGTGTATTTCACTTACTTGGCTGAACTTTTTCCATTAATTTCCTGTTGATGAGAGAGATACGGGTTTGTTTGTGGAAGTTTCTGTGAGTGATTGCTCTTTTTGGGATCTTTCCACAAACAGAAGGTAATTCTAGTGCACCAATCAATTAAAGGCATAAAGTATATATGTGTTATACATTCTCAGCAGTCTGTTACGGGCAGCCTTCTTTTTTAACTAAAGCGTCCCCCACCCATCCTGTCTCATTTTAGTGTGAGAGGTGCAACATCTGTACTGCAGTTAACACATTGTAGTGTCCCTACAAGCTTATAATGAAAACCAGAACAGAGATGCGAGGAGATAGCTGTCCCTGGCATTAAGGCAGAGGAGTGACTTCACTTCCTTTTATTTGTGAAAAATGAAAAATAAAAACACTTAAATATTGCAATATTAAGCAACAGTCATAAACAGTCCAAAACTTCAGATGTTAACTCCTCTTCTATAAAGGTACTGAAGAAACAAACTCATACAGTTTTAGTCACTGGAATAACTTGGCTTTACTTCATGATAAGCATTTTCGTCCAACAAATGGACTTCAGATCAAATTTCGAATAGCAGCTTTAACCTGGCAAAATTTCAAGCCCCCATAAACCCTAAGAACACTGTTGCCTATGCAGAACTGTTCACAGAAACTCTGTACAAGCATGTTAATAGCTGCATAGAGGCAGCTGTACCCACCAGGAAGAAATACAGAAGTAACTCAAAAAACAAACCACCCTACTGGAATCACAAAATCAATTGGATGTACATAGGAGGAAGAAAATCATGGCAAAAATTAGGAGGTGCAGCACCAGCAGGATAAAAGCACCCTCATTAAACTAAACAAAACTCAGAGGACAAATAAAGTCTACCAAAGCCAAATTTGAGGTAATTTTGGCCTACCAGGCCAAGGACAACCACAAAGCATTGTTTAGTTATGTTCACAACCTCTAAGGCAATACACAATTGTGTGCAGAGCTCATTGTAAATGGAGCACCTATACTGAGCCAGAAGACATAGCAAACCTCCTGGCTGATAAATTCAGCTTCAGCTTTACCTTTCTCCCCCCCCCTCAACCTTCCCTCAGGAAATATCATCAAATATAACTCCCCCTACTATCGCTAGGAACAGGCCCTTGGTACTCTCTCTAGGAACAGGAAGACTGCATCAATGAGCCCAGACAATATCCCAGGATGCCTTCTAAATAGCATGAAACATGACCTATCAGGGCCTCTGGAATTACTATTTACTTGTAGCCTCCAAACAGGTTTCGTGCCTCATGAATGGAGAAAGGCAACAGTCACCCCTCTGCACAAAGATGGGCCATCTACAGACCCTGGAAACTACACTCATAAGTCTCACTAGTCTTATATGTAAAGCCATGGAAAGAATTATAATGGAGATGATAAACAGAGATATAGTAAACCTCCAGACACTGGACCCATCTCAGTTTGGTTTTGTCAAGGGTAAGTCATGCCTACTCATCCTGGTGGACTTCTTTGAGATGGTCACCAAAGCAATGGATGAGGGCAAAATTGTTCAGACTGCCTGCCTTGACCTGGCTAAGCATTTGACACAATACCCCACTCAGGCATTGTTGACAAACTCAAGAGGTTAGGTACAAACCCGTATGTCACCCAATGGATAGCCAAATGGCTCACAGACAGGAACAAGGCAGTTAAAATTGGAGAGTCTAGCTCTACAAAGAGGCCAGTCACAAATGGAGTTCCTCAGAGATCAGTCCTTGGGCCACTCCTTTTTGGCATTTACTTCTCAGAAGTCAAGACCAATGTCAGTGGTCTCTAACTGACTAAATTTGCAGATGATTGCAAATTAGGAGCTGTCACTGAATCTCACACTGACACACATGTTCTCCAGGAGGGCTGACACAGGAAAACAACTGGTATCAGAGCCATGGACTATAATTAAATGCCAAGAAATGCATAACAGTATCCTTTGGTAAGTCATCCATCCCTGGTAACTTTCATATTGACAACACACACCCCTTAGAGTTGACCCAGTAGTCAGGGACTTATGGACAAACCTAGATAACAAGCTAGCCTTTGACCATCATGTGTCTAGAGTGCTGAGGAAATCATTCTGTATTGCACAACTTATAAACAAAGGTATGGCATATAAATCCAAGGAAGTCAGTGTTCCACTGTGTTCGGCATTCATCAGACCTATCATTGAGTACAATGCCCCCTTTGGTATGTACCTAATCAGGCATATACAACAACTGGAACGTCTACAGACGTTTCTCACTAAAAGAATACAGGGTGTAAGTAAAATGTCCTGCAGGCTTTTGAGGGGAGATTTATGCCTGGCATATAGGGCATTGTCAAACTCCATTCTGATGGACCTCCTGCATATCCAGAAAACAAACAGCACCAGAATTAGCAGTTCTAAAGACTTAAACCTTGCCTGTGATATAAACGGGTCCTGCTGGAAAGATAGGTATGTATCCCAGAGACTACGGTGTCTAAGGAACAGGCTCCCCGTCAATGTGAAACAGAGTTCCTCCCTAACCCAATTCAAGTGTAACTTAGACAACTGGATGGGGAACCAGAAATTCATCCCTGGTTTGGCACCTATGTCTCTAATGGACACAGGTAACCTGTAAATGGTTCATCTCCCAAACCCCTGCTTACACTTATCAAGGGTATCAGAACTTGTCAGAGATTTGGGATACACGGCTAGGCTTAAAAAAGCCTTGTGGTCATTAGCCTAGTAAACACCTATGAATCTATGACCAATGGAAAACTAATATGAACATAAACAGTAAAAAGGATCACAAATCATAAATGACAACCACTTACATAGTACTGAGTCTATCCTACAACTAAATGCTAGCCTGATGTAACAAAAGTGAGTTTTTTTTACAATCCGAACTAAAATAAGAAACAGAAAGAATATTAATTAATTTATTTATTTATTGACATTTGATTAGCGGGAAAGTCCAACTGGGTGTGAGCCCATTTTCAGTGAAGGCCTGGGGCGAGAAGCTCCAAAGTTTTACAAAACTTTTTTATGAACAATAATTTTACAGCCTTTAAAAATAACACAAAACAAATACAGTTTACATAATAATACCAAATTATACATAATATGAAAACATTGGTTAATAGATGCAAGCTATATGGCAATTATTTAAAAGTTAGTGAAATTTTAGCCAGTTTATAGAGAAATTACATGTAAGTCAGTGAGAGAAAAGCAGGCTTGTGTTATATTTAGAGAGAAAGCCAGGGGAGAGAAATTTTTAGAAGAAAGGAAGTAAGTGAAGGAGGGAGTGTAAGGTATGAATAGGTATTAATTTACATTTAGGGATATAGTTTATCCTGGTGTTGAGCAAGAAGAGAGCCGTCTTTTGGCTAGGAAGTCTTTCAGAAAGGTTTTGAAGGATGGGAGAGAGAATGGATACAGACAAGGAGTTCCAGGCCTTAGCAACATGGTACAAGCACAGACAATACCCAGCAGATTTGTTAGGTTTGTGGACAGACAGACGTTTTTGGTCTTTGGATCATAATGACCAACTAGAATTATAGTTGTGTAGAATGTTTTTTAGTGCTGGACAAAGCAAATGGATTCTCAATAATTTTATAGGTGGTAAGAAGCTGTGTATATGTTAGCTGATGGGGATGTTCTAACCAGTCTAGGACTTTTTGTGCTATACAGTGCAGGGTTTCTGAAAGGGATATTTGCTGAAAATTTATCAACTTTGTTATAGCATTGTTCAAGTTTTGATTTTTGTGATGCCAGAAGGTTATAAAGAAGTTTGGGGAGGAGGTGAGTAGTGGCGGCAAGAGTAACTTTAGTTGCGTCAGTGAAAAGTTTTTGCCAACATAAAACAACTCATGTTTTTGATGAGGTTTTCTACTAATGTTCTAGTTTAATTTCTAGAACAATTTTCTACTACTGAAACAAAGTCCAAATAAACTGAAATGCAGACCTGGTAATTAACTACTAGTCTGTCTCTGGACTGGGACAAGGTATCATAAAACTCCCTCCACTAAAGGCTATTTAACACCAAGAAGACAACAAGATCCTCCAAAAGAAGTGATAAATTAAAAAAACTATAAAGAAACAAAAAAAAAATAGACAGGTGAAGTGAAGAAGGGTGTGTGTGTGTGTGTGTGTGTGTGTGTGTGTGTGTGTGTGTGTGTGTGTGTGTGTGTGTGTGTGTGTGTGTGTGTGTATGTGTGTGTGCGCGCGTGTGTGTGTGTGAATGGGTGGGTGTGTACATGGATGTGTGACAACAGGCACATGAATCAGGAAAACAGCACCCACTACAGTAACCTTGGAAAAGATGCTATATAAAGAAACATCACAGATAAAAATACAATCAAAATAAAAACTACAATTATAAGTGTATTAAAAACAAACAAAAAGGAAAAGCGCCTTCACCCATAGGTTTCATCAGATCACTGTTAAACTGAGCAACCATAAAAACAATCATGCACTAAAAACAGGGAAAAAACAATCAATATAATGTGTGGAAAAATTCACGACTATGCATATATATATATATATATATATATATATATATATATATATATATATATATATATATATATATATATGTTATAACAGAACAGAAAACAAGCAGAAACCATCAAAAATACAGGCATAAAAAATGTCCAAGAAATGTGAAGAAAGGAGCAAATAAGTCATGTTAAACTAGTAATAAAATAATTTGTGGTCCCATTTCCTAAGCTGAAGAATGCATTTAATTGAACAAGGAGAATTGAGTCCAGGGGGTTTGTAGTGTTAAGATGAATTTGCCATTCCAGCACCTTCATTTCAACATTGGCATTACAGTTTCCCTTGAGTGGACCCATTCCAAGTATATCCAAAATGTGAAATTTGAAAAAAGAATGACCTTGTGATTCAATGCTGTGCTTTGCAAGAGGATTGAGTGGCAAAAGTCAGGGTACCTTTTTGGCTGGGCTTGTATAGGCCCCAGGGCCGATAGCCTAGTACCTACCTATGAACCTATGAACCTATGATTCTTGCTTAGCCTATTTCTGATTTCAGATGTGTGTTGGGCTATCCTCCCTTTAAACTTAGAAATAATCTTTCATATGTAAAAAACTTGACACTTGGAGCAGCGGAGTCTGTAAACAATCTTTTCACTGTTACAGTTCCCAGCCACCTTACTGTTACATTTCTTCCCTGTACTGGGGCAGATGAAAAAAATCTCTGCAGCTCATGAACTCACAAAAGGTATAGAAATGGGGGCCCACAAAAGGATATTTCAGTGCTGTGCAGCATTTTGAGGCAGTTTCAAATCTTTTCAGGATACAAAATTAATGAAGCTAAAACAAAGGCAATAGCTGTAAATTATGTACCCATACACAAATTGGTTCAGCAATATCGACATTTATGGGGACATGATAAAATGAAGTACTTAGGAGTATGGATTAAATAGGATTCTGGTGTGGCAACTAAGGATATGTGAGAAGAGTCTAAACATAAGATAATACAAAAACTGAAAAACTGGAAGCTCTGTTATACTGATATTGATAGCGAGATGTAAGCAATTCAAATGTTTTTAATCCCTTTAGTTTTATACGCAGGCCAGACATATTTTTATCAACCAGAGGAGAAGCTGTGGACAGCAATTAATACAGAGCTGAACCATTTTATCTGGGAAGGGAAGATGGTAAAAGTCAAGTGGGATAAGTTGATTCTTCCGATTGAACAAGGCAGTTTGGGATTACCCAATTTGAAGAGGTATTTCAGAGCTACACAGTTAAGGCTCCTGTACATAGCAAAAGCAGAAACCTACAATTAAAAGTGCAAAGGGATGATGATGAAATAGGAAGGAAAGCTCAAGGAACAAGGAGAGACTGGGATTTTGGATGCAGATCCTTAAGGAGAATAACAATAATTATACAGAATATTATATTCAGAAAGTATTCTAAGAACTAAGCCAATACGGGAATGAAGAAAGGAGATTCCGACAATAGTGATGACTGCAATTAGAGATACAGAAAATAGGAAAGGGGGGCTGAAATTTATTGAAGAAAACTGGCAAAAGAACTAAGGTATTGGGAGCAAATAATCAGACAGTGAAAGGTAATAGAACGGGAAGAGGCCAAGAATATATTTGGACTGGAGGCTAGAGGCTGACTTCCCTATCAAGAATTGCTATCAGATTATAGGCAAAGAGAAAGAAATAGGGGAGTCTTAAGTGAAAGACCAGCACTGGTAGAGTTTTAAGTAGGACTGCTGTTCGATTAAAAAATTTAGTCATAATTAATTGCTTGATGAAAATTTTTTATCAAAATTAACTGCATATTAATCAACATTTTTTCCTTCAAGCATATTAGTCTAGCACATTGATATAAGCTCAGAGTGAATAAAAAACAAGACATCAATGTTGTCACTAACTTTATTTTTTCATCCAGTTGCTTAAGCAGACCAGTATATTTATATTAGTTGGTCCAAGGGAGTCCCTTTTTTTATTAACAACATATCCAGACACAGAAAAAAAAGCGTTCACAAGGGACAGTAGTGGCTGGGGATGCTAAATATTTTCTGGCTAACTTAGGCAGGACTGGGTAATTGTCCTTGTGTAGCTTCCACCATTGCAATGGATTGGAGTCCAAGTCAATCTGTTTTTCAAGTCTGTATTGCGAAAAAACTGCGTTCTCAGAGGAGGAGAGAGGCATCAGTGGCTCAACTTCAGAGTCTGATGAAAATTCATGCATTCGCATTCTCTTTGTGTATGGTTCTTCTTCTAGTTGATGGTTATCATGTTGATCAGTATGTTCCACAAGAACTTCTAGCTCTTGCTAAACCTTGTGTCTTTTGTCCGTTCACAAGCATTTCATTTTTTTGAAATGTGGGTCTAGTGCAGTTGCAATTTTTAACCACGAAAGATTGAGGTTCAGTTTGCATTGTTCTGGATCCATCAAAATTGCTTGTTTGAAATGTATGATGCTAGCAGGGTCAACATTAGATAGTACCATTTTGCCTTCAAGGTGGCAGAGGGTTGGAAGTATTATTGAGCAGGAAACATACTGCTCTCAATGTGTAGGAACATTCTGAATTAACTTCTCCTGACACTGAGACAATTGCACCTGCTGCGCTTTCAACTCAGCACTGTTTGCAGGACTGTGTTTAAAGTGTCCCACAACTTTGCATCATTTAGCTAGGAGACCGTCAAATCCAGACACTGCAACTGCTTTATTTATAGACAACTGAAGGCTGTGTGCTGAACAGGGCATGTTCTGAAATGGAAAACTTCCTAGAACAGCTGTCACATTACATGCATTGTCCATGCCAAACGTAGTCACTTTCTTATAAATTCCCCATGATCTCGCCACTGATGAAAAGTGCTCTGCACAGTTTTCTGAATAGTGTCATTCTTCGGTTTGCTTAATGCAGAGTGCAAAGAAGTGAGAAACCCAATCTTTGTCAATGAAATGACAAGAAATGCCAAGGTAGCTATCATTAACCATGGACGACCAATAGTCGCTCATTAAAGCTACAGATTCAACTCCTGCCATAACCTGACTTATTTTCTTTCTCTTTCTTGCTTATACAAAGTGTCAATTTGATTGCTAATGGTGGACCTCAAAGGCAAAGTATATGACAGATTTCTACTGCTGAAACGAATAATGTCCTGAAGACCTTCCTCAGTGACAATGTTAACTGGTCGACTATTCTCAGCAATCCATCTTGCAATGGTGTTACTAATGTTGTTGTATGTCCCTTGATCCATTGGTTTTGCCATCTCCTGATGTTCAACTAATGTAGTCTTGCGATGTGCCAGTTCAGCTTTGTTGATGATGTGGCTGATGTTGACGGCTTATCATGAGCAATAAACACATGCTTGATTCGCAGGTGATAATTCAGCAATGAATTGCTGTGATGATATTTAAACTCTTTCTTGCAACATTTGCAAACCACAGTATCACTGGTTTTCAAAACAGACTTTCCATTCAAAATCATTTTTTCCACCTTTGATTCCATTTTAACCAACTCAAAAGTAGTCACTTTCTCATAAATTCCCCACGATCTTGTCACAGATGAATAGTGTTGTTCCATTTGAACCATTTAAACCAACTTCTATTTGTCACCCATGAAAGGAAGACCGGAAACAACACAGGAAGTGATCAAGTGAAGCTGACTCTGCGCTATTTACTTAACAACATGTGAATTAAATAGTGAACATAGCTATTGCATTACAAAACTTTAACTGCCGTTAATTTTTCCATGTTAATCACACACATTAGTGGCAATTAATCAGCAGCCCTAGACTTTAGTAGAATCTAGAAGAGAAGCTGACGTTAAAAAGGAATAATTAGCAGGGCATACAAAATATTACATGATAATTATAAGATCAAGAAAAAAGTAAAAAAAATACAATGAAGCGTACAAACTATGCCACAAAGACTTTAATAAATCCAATTCCATAGCACAAAATGACACAGTGTCATGTTCTCATGCTTCGTGGTGTTTTTTTTACTTTTTTTCCTAGGTTTTATATTCAGTTTTGGTTGGATGACAACTATAAGAATCAATCAGAGGAGATTAGAAAGGACTGGGAAGAGAGACTGGATAAGCAACTTACAAATAAATAATGGGATGTTATATGTTTGTCTTCCAAATGAACAACAAAGTCTAGAAGATTTAGGATTTTTTGCTTGGAAGTGTTTGCATAGGTATTTTTATACCCCAACTGGACTCCAAATAATTTTTCATCAGACAGATATCAAATGTGGGAGGTGTGATGGGGAAGAAAGAGCTAATTTGGAGAATATTTTCTGGGAGTGTAATGAGTCGACAGACTTTAAAGATTCCCTGCAGACGGCTCTGTCAGAGATACTGGGTGAGCAAATTGGTGCAACTAAGGAAATTATGTTTTTTGAGCTTTGATACAGAATCAGAATTGCCTAGACAGAGTAAGGCCTTGCTGTGTCTAATTATGGTCATTACCAAAAAAGCAATTGCTAGAAAATGGAAATCAAAGTCTAAACCAACTTTACTAGAAGTAGTGAATATAGTAACAGAGATAAAACAACTGGAATTGGGATCTTTAGAAAAGGGTAGGAGCAAATTACACGAAAAAAAATCAGAATTGTGGGAACAATACATATGGGGAGGAATGATTTTAAAAGAAGGCCAGATATGAATGAGCTATGCAATGTGTGACTGACAAAGATTGGGTAGATTATAAGTGATGTATAATGTTTGCAACTACAATTATGGCAATATGGTTTGTTTCATTTATATAAGTGTATAATTGGTCATATCATACGTGATAATTTAATAAAGATGTCTCTTGTTTAAAACAAAATAAATGAGTGCCCAGATATAAAGGTACCAAGCCTCACCATTCTGTCCTTGTTGAATGTCCCTTCTAATGTTCCCACATTTTTTGAATACAAAATAAGAGCCCGGCTGCAGAATGTTGCTCACCAGTCTATTACTAGACAGAATGGACTAGTCACAAATTATCCTATTAATCTCATGGCATGGTTACTGAAAGTTAAGGTCATACTTCTTTTCAGTTTCTATTTCCTTTGGTCAGTGTAAGGACTACTACAATCATGTAAAAAATTCTTTGTGGTTCACATAAGGAAGTGTCCTCCCTTGGTTTTAGATCCTTCATACTTTGCTCAGACCTGCACACTACAGTAGTACGTTTCTGCGTTATACTTTCTTGTTATTCTTCACTGAGATGGCATATCCTTGAATATGCAAAACCTATCTGAAAGTACAAAAGAGGAGCTTTGCATTCCATCTCAAGGTGCATCAGGCTGTCAGCTGAATGTGTAAATTGTTGCGGAATATGACTGTCACAGCTCCATGAACAGGAGAGTGGGGACTCTGCCCCCCCCCCCAAAAAAAAACACTTTACAATTTGAAAACAGTCTTCTGTCAAAAAGACTATTTTCATGTCATGGGTGTTGTTAACACATGGCTGGAAGAACCTCATGTTGACAAAATGTCTTCAGCTAATGGTACATCATTAAGTAAGTTCAGCTCAAAGAGACTATCAGCCTGTACACAGCTGATGGTTTTATCTTTTTCTCCTTCTTCACCCCTAGATTGCCATTCTCAAGGGAATGATATGTGAAAGTATTCATATTGTGGGACTTCATACCACATTAGTCCCTATCGTCCAAATTCAAATAGTGTTCAGTCTCTACCACTAACTCACCTCAAGGACAGCACATAAGTACACATTATAATAACATGTAAGGCGTGTTTTGGCAAGTCAGTCTGCCCATGACCCCACCCTATGACACGATTTGCAGATCTAAGTTAACATGCAGACTGTTTTTACTTTCCCTCACAATACTTCATTTATTCTGTTCCATGCACTACTAGAGTTTTTCACCATTTCTGAATCTAAAAACTCATCAGGACTGAAAACTGTCTCTATAAACTGCTTTGTTATACTTATCTCAAAAAAATAACTTTCAGTTACAGGGTGTATTTTGTTCTTCTCGTCTGTGTTTTTTTTTTTTTTCTTGGAGGCAGCTAACCTATCTGGTACTTTATGTTAACATTTCCTGACCTAGACCATAACATATCTACCACAGTTCTCAAAGCTCTCATCTTAGGAGACAGACATATGAAGAAGACAGCCTCAGTCTGCCATCTATTGAGGCTGGCCTCCTCGGTCTGCCCTTACTTGTAGCTGATTAAGCTGCCTACTTGGGGAAAAGACCATCATAATTATGAGGAGAATGGCTCGGGGTGAACTGGTTCCTGGCGCTGTCAGAATTGTCTGTAAGGAATGTGTCAGTGAATCAATGCATTGCTGGCCTTATCAGCCAATCATGTCTTGCTCTTCCTGCTCCTTTCATGCGCCTCTCCCCATTTATTCACTTCCCCATTTATTCACTATGTATATTTTAAATCATTCCGAATGCAGAGCAGTTTGTGAATACACCATAACCACTTGCCACCCACCCAAACAAAATTCATCTGAGGAGAATCACTTTACATTCTTTCTGCTATATCCGATGAAAACTTTTTGAAATTTCTGAACTTAAGTCAGTCCTGATTGTCTACATGGTGCTCTCAACTTTATGAACTTCTTTCATGATCTCTATAACATATGGTGATGTGTTTATCTCCACAAAGATGTAACTCATCAGACACCTTTAACTTCTCTGTTCACATAGCTTTCTGTCCAGATGGCAGACCAACTTAACTTACCTCTGATGGGCTGCATGTTAGCTGACCTCTGCTGCAGTGCCTCCATCCTCCCAATGCCCTTTACAAAATGAAGGTCACAAGAATTGACAATGTGCTCAGGAACTGTATAAAGAGCTTCTGAGGCAGGTCTCACTGAGTGACAGTCTACGTTATACTGGTAATGGATCTGCCTTAAAAATCTAATACTCACAGCCCTCCTCACTTCTTTTCACAATGTTTACTTGTTTTTTGGTCATTTCATATGAATAGTGGAGTCCCGTTCTATTTTGCTGTTATTACTCTTCATCAGTGGGCAGGATAACTGTCCAGAGTTTTCCCCCTATTTGTGCTCTATATTGTTCATAAGTTTATAGACTAGCTCTAGGCTAATGGCCCCTGTGGGCCATTTTAGGACTGGTCAGTTGCCTCACATGAGAATCAAACCCTGCACCTTCTGTCTGTAAGGTAAACATCTTAACCATTATGCTAACCTCCCACTCCCGTATTTAATTTCACTGAGTATAAGTGGAAGGAGAAAAACTGATTAAAACAAGTTTGAATCATAGATTCTGGCCAATCTATCATGTGGCAAAAGAGGCCTCTGCACAGGGAAATGTCTCACCTCAGCAGTACACACCTGCCCTGTCCTTATATAACTAGTATAACTATATATTAAGTAGAGGGGGTGCACTGGGCTGTGCATGTGGCCATGCTCCCTCGCAAAAATAGCATTTATTCAACTACAATTTTTGAAACATTTGATTTCAAAGGAAATTTATTCAGAAGAACATCAGACAAAAGGTAGAGAACCCTGATAAGGTGCTATACTTGTGAACATTACTCCAGTCTTCCCAAATTCCTTTTGCATGCTACTTCCCCATAGCACAGTACAAGAACTCCTTAAAAGAGGGCAGCACAATATGGGTGCTTGAGTCATCATTTCTCCATGGATCACTCCTCATGTGAAAGCTCATTCACAAACCCGTAACACTGTCATTACAAGCAGCAGCCTTAACATTATGATAACAAATTGCTGTATGTTGCCTAAATTAAATAATATTTTTCAATACTGCAAAAGTACATTCATTGAATGCATTCCTTTACAAGAAGATCTCAAACATACCTTTGAAGGTAAACCTGGTGTGATATTACCTGATTCTTTCAGTATTTTGGGTGAATGATTCATTTTCCTTCTTCCAGAAAATTTGAGGCTGTGGCACTCCGACAACACGGCATTCTAGTCTCACTGGGTATCCCTCCGCCACTCCAGTGTTTTGCAGTTTTTCAATAAAAAATGGAGCTTTGAGTTCCTCTTTAGCTATGAAAATAAATAATATGCTGTTAACGCAAACAAGCAATGAATCATTGTGAGCTGGATACAGCAAAGTATCTCGAAAACAGTAGCAACTGATGACTCTATTACATATAAGAAATACAAATAAAATAAAAACATAGCATTATATCACGCAAGCAGAGTGAATTGTTATTTAAGGTTGTTGTTTGTCAGGGTATTAAGAGTATTATTTGACTTAACTGTGCATTACAAGAGTCACACGAGATGATATCGCAGCCTACGGTTCTAGGTCATCATGGTATGTGGTGCATAGTTCCTCATCTGTGATCACTGCATTGTCTGAGCAGAGTCAAGGTCTTTGTCTTCTCTGACAGGGACCATTTTTACACTAGTGACCCTGGACCTGTTGTCCCTGGATGGGAGGGATCGAGGTTGGAGTGAATAGAGGCCTGTTCTACTACTGTGGAAATAAGGATGCCAGATGGCACCACTAGCAAGTGCCTCCTAATGGGTACTTGGAGAGTTAATATTTGTGTTACTTGCATTTCAAAAGCAGTAGATATGGTAGTGCCTCATGCATGGTAACATGCTTGCAACATGCTGGTATCACTGCATGCTTACCCTGAGGGACATTATTATCCAGTAACTGCTACAGCCACGATATAATGGGCCATCTGCCTCTGTGGATAGACACAGGCAGCCAGAAAATAGCAAAATGTAACATAAGATTGACTTCTTTGTGCTACAGGTAGTTAAAACTGGAAAACTTTGAGACTGTGCAAGTGATCTTTGAGTGTATCTGCTTAGTGCTGTCAAACAAATGAGTTTTTGTCTTCCTTGTGGGAGTCCTTCTTTTTACAGCATCGATTGTCCATTCCACATGCACCTTCTTGAGTAAGAGCAAGAGAAGTAACTAGATGGTTTTGCATGGCATGATTAATGTGTGGGGGGTGGAAGTGGGGGTGCACCTGTTTCTGTGCATTTTGTATGTGTTACTTTATTTCTAAGGCAGGATTAACTCAAGTTTGTGTGTGTGTGTGTGGTGGGGGTATGTGACTTTGCAGGACATTTTTGACTTTGAGATAAATTTTTCCTTGTGCCTGGTAAACTCTATTATCTCTCTACTTGTGGGGCATATTCCAATAGAAAGTCCGGTCATGGAAGAAGACTTTAGCAGATGGACTTCTTTAATATGGTACATGCTTGATTTACAGTGAGAACGCTGATTGGATTGTTCAATCAGCATGCACATTTTTTAATCGTTAAACATTTTTATTTTACAATTGCTGTACATTTCTGTATTGTACTATTTGTTAAACATGTAATGTATGGATCTTTTCTTTCTCTAGGCTTCCACTGGAAAGGGGCATGTTGTCCAGTTGGACATTCCTGTTAAACAAAGCCAAAGTAAATAGAATAAATAAAAATAAATAAAATGTATATAATTGAATATATGAAGTATGGCTGGCTATACCCTTACCCAAGGGTGTCACATACAAACAAAACAAAATGTAAGTAGCGCTTTCAGTAGTTTCTGCCGGACGGCTTTATTTTTCTATAATTTTTCTGCACGCCAGTTTGACTTGAAATATCCTATTAATTTATTATTATATTTCTCATATCATCTGTGACATCATGTAGGCATAGAGGGATCACTACATTTCAGCTGTTTTGCTATAATCAATACAAAAAGAGCAGCACCAAAGATATTTGAAGAGAAATATAGGCAAATGCATCCAGATATGGACAATTTTACAATTCAAAAAATAAGAAAACAAAGAGGAGAAGTAGAAAAGAGGATTAGTAACGGAGAAGTTAAAGAAATAGAAAATAAGGTTTAGATTTACCTGTGAATTGAAGGATTTAGTGTAGGAAAATCTAACTTTGATAACATTGCAGCAATTCCCAACTTAAGGAGAAACCAGCGGAGAGGGAAACATATGGTCAGTTGCCATATTAAAATACTTTGTAGCCTTCCATAGAAAACCAATACAAAAGTTCAGATGGAGTTGCACAGATGGGAAGGAACAGGAAACTGTGACAACTCTGACACAGTCAATGTTGTGGAGTAATAGGCCAGTGAATTCCCATATGAAAGAGCAATGGAAGACACAGGTTGACACTGAAGAGAATATGACACAGGAAGATGCTCTGGAGCTTTCTATAGAATATCCACAGGAAATGGAGAACAAAGAATGTGCCCTCAGTTTAGAAGAAAATGATCTAAGAGAAGAATTACTTGATTTAATAGAGATGGACAGACATATTAAAATCGATTACAGAAACAGACTACAGAAAGTCAATAAAACCCAGAATGTTAAAAATTTGATAAAACAAATGAACTCAGTAATTAGGACTGTTCATAGAGATTCATGCAATATAATAGAAGTAAATAGGATATATTACTGTGCAGCTAAATTAATAACGGATAAAGTTTTATCACAAAAACACAGGTCAGTAAGCGAAAGGAAGGGGGAACATCAAATACCATCATGGAAGTATCGAATAGAGAAAACTATAAAGCAATTAAGACAAGAAGTGTCACTGTTAGAAGAGTATAGAAGAGGGAACAGATCAACAAAAATACTCAGAAAGATAGATGTGATATTAGCAATACACAGTATCAGAACAGATCAGGATCTATTGTGCACTATCACAAATAATAAACTAAAAATATTAGCACAGGCAGAAAAAGTTAGAAGATATGCAGATAAATATAAAGGAAAAGTGCAAAATAAGCAATTTATTGGTGACCCAGAAAAGTTTTATAGAGAATTGGGAAACAAAGCAAAAGGAATTGAAACACCAACAAAAAAAGAAGAAATAGATACATTTTGGAGAAATATCTAGGAAGACCCTGTGGAACATAATAAAGATGTTAAATGGAAAGTACAAGAAGTAAAAGAAAGAATAAGAAGTTCAAATGTACATGATATGAAATGGGATAAAATAACCAGAGAGACTGAAACAAAGTTAAAAAAGGCTCCTAATTGGAAAACCTCAAGCCTAGATGCATTACCTAACTTCTGGCTGAAAGTATTAACTGCTTTACATGAAGATTTAGCCAAGAGTAAGAACTACTTGTATGCACACCCAAAACAGACACCAACCTGGTTAACAACAGGAAAACAATACTCCTACTTAAGAGTGAACCTGCAAGTTATCCCAAAAACTACAGACCAATAACTTGCCTTCTGATGGCATATAAACTATACACTGGAATTGATGCTGACAGAGTTTATAGTCACCTAGAAGAAAACTCAATGATGGCAATAGAACAAAATGGTACTAAAAGAAGGTAGTATGGAAAAAAGGATCATTTGTTATTAAATCAGGTCATAATGGAGAACTGTAAAAAGGGGCCGAATCTAAGTTTGGCATGGATATACTACAAAAAAGCATTTGACAGTATCCCACATTCATGAATAAAACAGTGCTTAAAATGTATAAGATACACCCTACACTGACCGATTATATTACAGGGATCATGAAACAGTGGCAAACCACTCTGCAGTTAAGACATGATAAAGGACAAATTATTATTCCACGGAAAAAAATTCAAAGGGGGTATTCCAGGGTGATTCTCTGTCACCACTGCTATTTTGCCTTACTCTTAACCCATTAAGTTGTCTACTTAACAGATTAGGTGACAGCTATAATTTGGCTCCCAGAAAACTTCAAGGTATAAAGACTTCTCATCTTCTGTTTGTGGATGATTTAAAACTGTATAGTTCATCAGATGAGGAACTGAAGGCACAACTGCAAGCAGTCAAAACTTTTTCAGATGATATAAGAAAGGCTCTTGTCATTTAGTCTTGATAAATGTACAAAAACAACCTTTAAAACAAGAAAGTTGCAACACCAAGAAAACATCAGTTTGGGACAGAAATGTGATATAAAAGAACTAGAGCAAGAGGGAGTGTATAAATACTTGGAAATTGATGAAAGATCCACAGTAAGACATGAACACGTGAATAAAACTTAGTAAAGAATACTTTAGAAGACTTAAATTAATACTGAAAATAGCATTGACATCTAGGAACAAAGTCCAAGCTATAAACCGATTTGCTCTTCCTGTCCTATCTTAGAGTTTTGGAGTGATTTACTGACCCTAAAAGGTGCTGGATAGGTTGGATAGGAAAAGTACAGTTTTGTACCTACCATAAATGTAGATGTTCGAGTGCTAATACAGCTGCAGTAATCACAGAAAGGTTCTCTGCCGTCAGGCGGGTCCTCGGTCGGCCGAATTCCAAAGTCTAGGTCCGGCGTCGGTTGTTGTCGCTTTCTTTCCTGACGTCAGTGAGGCAGGGGTATATAAGACACAGCCGATGCCATTTTCTTCAGTCTTTCTTGCCCCAGATGTCAGGTGCCCCCAGAAGGAAGGCAATATATATATATAAAATATATTTATATACATGCAATGCAATATAATCAAAAATCAGTAGTTGCAAGCAAATATACCATAGAAGGATAACCCAATCAGGTTGTATGAAGAGGGGTTAGACCCTAGGCCTTTACCAAGAGGGGAAGGAGGGAGGGAAAACTGTACTGCAGCTTTATTAGCACTCGAACATCTACATTTATGGTAGGTACAAAACTGTACTATGTTCATCGTGCATACAGCTGCAGTAATCACAGATGGGTAGAATCCCAAAGCTACGCACAGGGTGGTAGGCACTAGGTGGAACTGGGATGAGCCAGAATGCCCTGCAACACAGCAGTGGCAAAGCCTGCTCTAGTTTTGGAATATAAAGGCGGGTGGTAGTGTTTTGTGAAGGTATGCACAGAACTCCAAGTGGCTGCCTCCAAAATATCTTTGGTAGGAACTCCTCTGAGGAAGGCTGTAGAGGTAGCTGTGGCCCTGGTGGAGTGGGATCTGATGCCTGTAGGGACAGATTTTCCATGATAGGAGTAACAAAACCGTATGCAGTGGCCTATCCATTTTGAAATTGTCTGTTTGGTAACTGGCTTCCCTTGAGCTCCTACAGCATAGGACACAAAAAGTTGTTCTGATTTCCTGAAGGGCTTTGTTCTGTCCAAATAATAACGTAGCTGTCTATGGATGTCTAAGGAGTGTAGCAGCCTTTCCCCTTTGTTTTGAGGATTGGGGTAAAAGGTAGGTAAGTGTATGGCTTGATTTAAAGCTACCCTGGATACCACTTTAGGCATAAATGACGGGTTGGTTCGAAGGGAAACCCTGTCCTGATGGAAGATGAGAAAGGGTTGCACAGCCATGAGGGCTTGTAGTTCCGAAACCCTACGAGCTGAGGTAATGGCCAGAAGGAAAGCTGTTTTCCAGGACAAATATTGCAAATCTGTTGAGGCAGCTGGTTCAAAGGGAGGCAATGTTAACTTTTCTAGAATGTAATTAAGATCCCAGGCTGGTATTCGTTGTTTCCTTGGTGGTCTTATATTCTTAGCCCCTCTGAGGAACTGTCTTAAGAGTGGGTGAGAGAATAAGGGTGGATCCGTGTTGAATTCTGCAGAAATGGCTGAGGCATGGATTTTTATGGAGGAAAATGAAAGTCCACTGTTCAGCAGCTCAGCTAGATACTGTAATACCTGAGGCAAATTCAGTTTTCTAGGGTCCTGGCCTTTTTTCTCATTCCAAGAGCAAAACCGTTTCCATTTTGCAGAGTAAGCCTTTCTAGTAGATGGCCTTCTGGCCTCCAAAATGACATCCTGCACCTCTTTGGAGAGTAGGGTATGTTGTGGTGTTAAGGAATTTTCCATGCAGCGAGATTGAGTGTTTTCAGCTGACTGTGAAGAGTTTTGTAGCTGTGCTGAGTCAGCAGAAGAGGCATTAGAGGTAGGGACCAGGGAGGAGTATGTGTTAGGCTCCTCAGGAGTGGGTACCAGTGTTGCCTTGGCCAGTCTGGAGCAATCAGTATCATCTTCGGTCTGTCTGCTCTTGCTTTCAATAGCACCTTGGGCAGAAGAGGCAGAGGTGGGAAAGCGTAAACTGTCCATGCTGTCCAACTGAATGAAAGGGCGTCCACTCTCCAGGCCTTCTATGTCTGGCCTCCCCCACGCTTGGATTATCTTTGTAAACACTTGAGGATGCAACTTCCATTCGTGTGGATCTGTCATATTTCTGCTTAGATTGTCTGCCAGCGTGTTTTCCAAACCTGGCAAGTACTGTGCTTGAAGTTCGATTTGCCATTCCAGAGCCAAGTTCCAAAGTGTCATGGCTAGTCTGCACAGGGGGAATGAATGTGTTCCTCCTTGTTTGTTTATGTACCACATTACTGTGGTGTTGTCTGTTCTTATCAATAATTGTCCTGGATGCAGGAGGTCCTTGAAAGCTGTAATTGCATTTATCACTGCTAGCATTTCTTTTTGATTGATGTGAAGGTGCTTTTCCTTTTGGGACCATTTGCCCTGAATGCACCTGTCTGTCATGTGCGCCCCCCAGGCGTAATCTGAGGCGTCTGTTGTGATGACTTGATTTGCTTGAGGCTTGCAGAATGGGAGACCTGTGTTTGTTTGACATGCTTGGGCCCACCATAGAAATTCCTGTTGCAAACATGGAATTATTGGTATTATTGTTTCCAAATTGTGGCTGTGTTGAGACCATAGGTTTTTTAGGTACCATTGAAGTTTCCTCATATGCAACTTTGCACATGGGATTAAAAGAATGCAAGATGCCATGAAGCCCAGAGCCTGCAGGATTTTCCTTGCAGTAAGCCTGGTACTTTTTGCTAGCATTTTGAAGTACTGAGTTAGTTGCCCCTGTTTTTCTGGTGTACGATAGGCCATCTGGGTGTTTGTGTCCAAGATGGCACCCAGGAAAGTTATTTTCTGAGATGGTGTTAGCCTGGATTTCTCTTTGTTGATTGTGTAAGAGACTGCAGTAACCGTGTTACATAAGCCAGATGTTCCAGAAGTATGTGCTTGCTGTCCGCTTGGATCAGGCAGTCGTCCAAATAAGGGTAAATTTGTATCCCTTGAAGTCTGCAGTAGGCAATTACTGATGCCAGGCATTTCGTGAATACTCTGGGCGCAGTAGATAAGCCAAAGGGCAATGCAGAGAATTGATAGTGGATTGAACCTGCAAGAAATCTGAGGTATCTTCTGCAGCTTTGTCTGATTGGGACATGCAGGTATGCCTCCTTGAGGTCCAATGTTACCAGCCAAAACTCCTTGCCCAGCATGGGAAGAAGCTGCTGTAATGTGAGCATCTTGAATTTTGGTGCAGTAAGAATGTGTTTAGGATGGATAAGTCCAAAATGGGTCTCCAGTCGGTTCCTTTCCTTGGTACCAGAAATAGCCTGGAATAAAAACCTTGACCTTGTTCGTGAGTAGGTACCTCTTGAATAGCTTTCATGTCTATGAGCTTTGAAATTTGTAGTTGTGCCTCTGCCCTTTGATTGTGTGGCAGGTTTGGCATGCCTCTCATTTTTGGAAGAGTGTGAAAATGAAATCTGTAGCCTCTGTTTATAACATCCAGGATCCATTTGTCTGTTGTGACAATATGCCAATTTCTTGTAAATAATGCCAGCTTTCCTCCCAAGGGTGCTGCCAGCTGAGACTTGCTTGGCATGGAAAGGAGGAAGTCATTGGGTTTGTTTCCTGTATTGTTGTGCACTGTCTTCGCCACCTCTTGCTGCTGGAGATTGCCATTTTCTGCCTCTATATGATCCTTGTGATTGTCCTCTGCCCCTTGTGCGCCTGTATCTACCTCTTTGGGGCTTGTCCGTGGCTGGAAAGGACCAGTTTTTAGAAGGCCAATTTCTGCTAAAACGTGGTGGTTGAACCTGTAGAAAAGCTTTGACAGTTTGCATAGATTTGGCTTTTTCTTCCATTTTCCGTAATATCTCCTCAGCATTGGTACCAAATAGCACATCCTTTTGTAAAGGAGCATCTAGAAGTTTAGCTTTCACATGATCAGGCAAGATTTGTTCCCTAAGCCAGGCATGTCTACGAATGACTGATCCTGTAACAGCAGCTCTACTTGAGGCCTCTAGGGCATCATAGCCACATTGTAAGGTGTGTTTCCCCACTTGTTCTGCACTATGCATCATATCCTGCAACTCCTTCAAATCTGGTTGTTCAGGTTGAGAAATTTTATTTCTTAATTGTGATAACAGAAACTGCTGATATTTAAGCATATGAAACTGACAATTTAAGGCCCTCATGGCTAGGGTGGCCGAGGTATATACCTTTTTTCCCCACCTTTCTAAGGATCTTGACTCTCTTTCGGAAGGTAGTGGATTCTTGGTAGTAGAGGCCTTCATTCCCTTGGAGCCTTGAGAAATGGTTTCAGGGTCAGCATTATGGCTTTTGTAAAGAAATTGGTGAGAGTTAGGAACTCTGTAGTACCTATCAGGCTTGACTGGGGCAGGAGGCAGGGAATCCGGATTAAGGCAAGCCTCCGAATAAACATCAAGTATGTCCAAGACAGGCGGTATTGCCAGAGGTCTGTGTTGAGGTAACAAAAGAAATTCCCTAAGTCTTTTCTTGGAATCAGAAAAGTCTTGGCCTTCCCAATGGAAGTGTTCCCTCAAGGTGTGCAAGGTTTCCCCAAAAGAAAAATCCTCAGGAGGAGATACAGAAGGAATGGACTGCTCTGCATCAGAATCTTCAAAAGGGGAGTAAGAGTGTTCCTCTATATCAGAATGTTCTGAAAAAATGGAGCCCTGATCAGAAGAGGGAGAATCTTCCTCCACTCTGGGGCTCTTGTCTGGAGGGGGTTGGGAACCCCTGATAAGAGTAATTAAATCCTCAGCCATTTTAAGCATCTGCTTTTTAGGCATGGGGCCTGGAGATGGGCCCTGTGCAACAGGCCTCTTGGGATGCCTGGCTGATTTGGACTTAGTAAAGGCCTTAATGGAAAAGGAAGATGAGGGTCTAAAGACACCATGGGTGGAAGTGGACCTGTCCACATTAGGAGGCTCAACACTCACAGTGGCTTCGGTGGTTGTAGTCTGGGTATGGGCCGAAGTACCTGCGGTCTCGGTTACAGAAGACACCGCCAAAGAAGTGTCGTCGGTAGTCAGGGACTGCATAGGCGTCTCGCTGAGAACCGGACCACGTGTAGCCGGTTTTGGCGTGGTGTCGGTGGGGACCGCGGACCTCGAGTGTCGGTCCTTGTCCTTGCGTTTTTTGGACAAAACGGTAGTCGGAGTCTCCAATGACATTTTATAATCAAAGGCTTTACCAAAAAAGTGTTGAGTGAACTCCGCCCGACGCTTAATAGTGCGTTTATTGAAAGTAGCGCAAAAGCGACAGCCCGAGACGTCGTGGTCTGGGCCTAAACAAGGTATGCAGAGGGAATGGAAATCCTTATGCGGTATTTGCTTCCCACAAGAAATACAATTGTTAACTTTTTCTGACATCGGTCTGAGGCAAGAAAAGTTTCCCCAACGGGGTACTTAGCTTTAATGAAGACTTCGGTTTCCAATTTTTCGTAAATTCAGGAGCTGGCCAACCGGCACTTGCGAACTGCTTCTGCTTCGGGCACCGCGCGGCAAAAAAGACTGAAGAAAATGGCGTTGGCTGTGTCTTATATACCCCTGCCTCACTGACGTCAGGAAAGAAAGTGACAACAACCGACGCCGGACCTAGACTTTGGAATTTGGCCGACCGAGTACCCGCCTGATGGCAGAGAACCCTTCTGTGATTACTGCAGCTGTATGCACGATGAACATCATGAAGGATGCTTCATGCTCATTCAAACGATGTATAAAAATCAGTAGTATACATCAAGACTATATATTCCCCATTCTGAAGGAGGGATGGGCCTCCTCAAAACTGATTACATGTATAGATCTGCAATCATAGGACTGCACACATATCTGCTGACCTCACAAGACCCAAACATAGTGAAAGTTTTGAAACATGGGGAGAATACATCTAAGATATCTGCTGACCTCACAAGACCCAAACATAGTGAAAGTTTTGAAACATGGGGAGAATAAATCTAAGATGACTTCCCTGCTTAGGTTTGCAGAAGCATATCAGCATCAAGCAGGAATGGAAGTCAAACCAGAAGTAGTTAAAAATCAGGCAGCAACTGAATGAGCCAAAAAAAAAAACAAAGGGAAGAATATAGGGTGAAGGATCAGATGAGAAGGCAAGAAATGTGGAAAATACATAAATGTAGAATGGGATTGAATCATTGAATGGGATGAGGAAGACAGATCTCCCTTCAAGGAGACACAATACAGGGATAGGGCTTTGGAGTGGTCTGTGCATGACATGCTACTTATGCCCCAAATTCTTTTAGGAAGAAACCTTTGTGGACACGGCAATTGTTGGATGTACATACCAAAGGGGGTATTGTACTCTATGACAGGTCTGATGAATGCTGAATACAGTGGAACAATGACCTCCTTTGACCTCCTTCAACCTAGATGCCATAACTTTCTTTGTAAGTAGCACAACATAGAATGATTTCCTCACTGCTGTAGACACATGATGGTCAAAGGCTAGATTACTGTCTATGTGTGTCCCTGTGTGCCTGACTACTGGGTTGACTCTTAGGGGTGTACCATCAATATGATGGTTAACAGGGGTGGATGACTTTCTGAAGGATATGATTATGTATTTATTTGCATTTAGTTTTAGTCTATAGCTCTGACACAAGTTATTTATCTTCATCAGCACTTCCTGGAGAACATTACTGTCGGTGGGGGAATTCTATGACTACTCCTAACTTGCAATTGTCTACAAATTTGGTCATCCAGAGGCCCTTGACATTGGCCTTGACTTTACAGAAGTAAATGCTAAAAAGAAGTTGTCCTGGGACCAATCTCTGATGGACTCTACTTGTGACTGACATCTTTGTTGAGGTGGCTTTCTCATTTCTATCTTCCTGGATCTTGTGAGCCAGTTGGATATCCATTGGATAACATAAGGGTTTGCACCTAACCTCTTGAGCTTATCAACAATGCCTGAGGGGTTGGGACAAGCTTAGGACTCTGTCCTGATGGTGTAGAGGATAAAGAAGATGGACTAGATCAAGACAAATAGAAAATAGTTGTACTTTTTAGGGGCTTTTTGCCCTTATGTCTTCCAGCCATCAAGCTGCCCTAGTCAGACGCTGCTCATTCATTCATTCATTCATTCATTCATTCATTCATTCATTCATACATTCATTCGTTCATTCATTCATTCATACATTCATTCATTCATTCATTCATTCATTCATACATTCATTCATTCATTCACTAATTCATTCATTCATTCATACATTCATTCAGTTTGTACTAGGGGACTTACCCCAGTTCATTATGGTGTGGCAAGGAACATCTGGAGGAGCCATCATACATACACCATGAGGCGTGCTTGTGTCCAGCATCCTGGGAATGAAGGCATTTGTATGGCTTACCCAACACTCCAGGCATGAAGACTAGTTACATGCATCACTACTAGTGATCCATCATGACTTCCACTGAGACAGCAAACTCCAGCACACTTGCTAATGAAGGCTGCTACTAAGTAGTGACTTGGTGAGCCAAAAACCTGCCCCAAAAAGGACCACCACAATGCCACCTCTCCTCTGAGGGTATTGTGTCTGTCTGTGTCTTGCTCTACTCCATCCACTCCCTGGGATGGAAATATATTTCATCTAGGAGGAACTCTGTTGTAGCTGTGGTTAATATATGTGAGTGTGACCAGTGTTCCTTTGCACATTGTTTGCAAGAGGCACTCTGGACATCTGAAGAGTCAGCATTATGAGTAAAGAGAGAAGTTACTTCCTAGAAAAGTTTCAAAAGCCAATCTAACACCTGTGGTCTAAGTTCTAATGATATTGAAGAAGACAGACAATGACCATTCAGACCTATTCTTATGGTGGTGCATAACTTTTCATTTCAACGTACAACCTAGGATGTTATTCCACTTATAAAATAATATGATTTTTTATATATATTTTTTTACATTCATTTGTGGGTTAGCTTAGTTTAAGTGCATTAAACATACTTTTATACTCCTTTGAGACAAAGGAATAATAAAAGTAAATACATCCTTATATTTGCAGAAGATAATTACTTTTTTTATTTTACATTTCTTAATCTAATTGTATTTTGACAGTCTTGCTAAATTTGTTAAAGCAAATCATATATTTTCCATTATTAATGAACCAAATACATTAGATGAAATAGATGTTCATTTCTTTATAAAACTTAAGGGGTCTTTATTTAGTATACTGCAACATTATTATTATTTTAAACGTGGTTTAAAAGAAGGAACTGGCTTCATTCTAAGTTGCATATAAGTAAATAAAACACAAACAGACATATACAAATTCCATAAATGACAGCCATGGCTGCATCAATAAACAGCGCAATCTCATTGTAAACCAAGTAA